>NC_091963.1:17170942-17270942 GCF_031021105.1 Erythrolamprus reginae | reverse complement strand
GTTTTGTTGTTGTTATTGTTGTTTTGTTGTTGTTATTATTGTTTTTTGTTTTATTATTATTATTATTATTATTATTATTATTATTATTAATTGGATTTGTATGCCGCCCCTCTCCGGAGACTCTGGGCGGCTAACAACAGTGATAAAAACCAGCATGTAACAATCCAATATTAAAACAACTAAAAAAAACCTTTTTATAAAACCAAACATACATGCAAACATACCATGCATAAATTGTAAAGGCCTAGGGGGAAAGAGTATCTCAGTTCCCCCATGCCTGACAGCAAAGGTGGGTTTTAAGAAGCTTACGAAAGATGAGGAGGGTGGGGGCTATTCTAATCTCTGGGGGGAGTTGGTTCCAGAGGGCCGGGGCCGCCACAGAGAAGGCTCTTCCCCTGGGTCCCACCAAACGACATTGTTTAGTTGACAGGACCCGGAGAAGGCCCACTCTGTGGGACCTAACTGGTCACTGGGATTCTGCAGCAGAAGGCGGTCCCGGAGATAATCTGGTCCGGTGCCATGAAGGGCTTATTATTATTATTATTGCCTTATGTCAGCTCCAATGTGTATGCGCACACTGGCCAGCTGATTTTCGGCCCTGGGGATGGCTGCTTTTGCCCTCCCAAGGCTTCAGGAGGCTTAAGAGTGCAAAAAATGACCCAACAGGCAAACCAAAAGTCCATTTTTCCCAATTCCAATTTACCTGTTGGGCTGTTTTTTACACTCTGGAGACTTCGGGGAAGCCTGAGAGTGAAAAATATCCCAACAGGAAGAATGCATGCCTGTGCAGTGTGGCATGCCTGGGGGGGATTGTGTGCCCCACACGTGCACGCACTCCCATTTTTGCTACACAAGAAGAAAAAGGTTCACCATCATTGGTTTGCCCTGTCTCTCTCACTTTAGATCATTAAAGAGGACATTTTAACACTCGTTCATATCGCCACACTTCTCCAAATCACTGAACACATTTGTGGAAAAGTAAAATTGAAAGACATTAAATATATTTGATTACTTAGGCCAGGTTACCCTAAGCTGCTATCAAAAATAGTCAAGCCCAAACTAGGAATAGATGTATTTTTATTTATGCTATAAAGCATGTTCAATTATTTTTTTGCTTTTTTATTATTTATTTGCTTCATTTGATTTGTTGCTGCCTGATTCCAAATGACTGTGGGCGACACATAAGACAGCAGACAGTAGGAAAAACAATATAATAATAAGCAATGAACAAGAACACCAAACTAGAAGAGAAGAGAATGAACCAGCTGTTTCTTGCATTTAATATTACAAAGATTAATATTTTACATTTTTATGCTTCCAAACTACTCAAAAAGAAAAAAAATGTCATTGGGTGATCAATGTTTACAATTAAAGAAAGAAAATGCTCAATGAACCTTGGGATTTTTTAAAAAAAATGTGATTTTGATTATCAGATTATCTATATAAATGAACATCAGTCTGAATTTGAACTAAAATCCAGGGATATCAAATTACTTTTTTAAAAGATGCTGAAGAAGCTTCTAAAGATGAAATGCATTTTGCTAATAGCTTCCTATCTCCTATTTCCACTTAAAATACTTTGTGGTTTCATTACAGTTTCTAAGACAAGATTGCTTATTAACAACATGTTCAAGAAAATGACTTGTAGGCAATTTAAAGCTCCTAAGTGTCGATTTGTTTTAAAAATTCTTGTTATTTCACTTTTTAAAAAAAGTTCTTGAATTATCTCATGGACACCTTTTAAATTCCTAATTCTGTCCCTTTTCTCTACTACAACTTCCCTTCTAAGTTACACTTCATTAAGAAGATTGCTACCCAAAAGAGGAAAAATAATAAGTTAGATAACATGATTATCAAATATCGGTAAGTAAGATAAAAACTTTGGAGAAAAGGAGGAAGATTTGGGTTTGGTTCTTATTATATTAAGTGTCAGAAACCTTGTGAAACTTCATAATTGCTTTTTATGTTACATATATATACTTCCTGCTAGAAAATAGTAAAAAGTCAGACCTGGGTTTTGGTTTGGGGGTTGTTTGTTTGTTTGTTTGTTACCAAATCTCTACTATGAGGGGAGTCTCTGTGGAAACTCATAGTTATATTTAATATCTGAATTTTTCATATCTTAAAAATCCCTTCCTCTCCAGCACTAATAGTATTATCTACTTGGGTATTGAAAATTCTTCCCAAAAATAACCAAGATCAAAGAGCTCCAAAGCTACAGAGTTCAACTCTGAGTGACAAATATTGTCTCTTCTGTTGTTCTCTGAAGTTAATTTGTCTTAAGAGAGAAGACAAGTGAAGGTGAGAACATGACACTGATCCAAATTAATTTGGGCCTGTAGACCCGACCATGCATCTGTTGATATCATTGGGAACACAGTAAGATAGGCATCCTGCCTGTACTGCAATACTCTCAATTACGATGATGGGTTGTGTAAAGCCGTCTTTATATCCTGAAATATGGTGCAGCAGATACCATGTAACCATAAAGCAGTTAGCCAATTCATCTAGAAATTCTGGGAACAGCCCTCCTGACATTCCTGGAAGGCATTAAATTGGAAGATGATCTACACGCTTAGTCATGTCAGGAAATATTAACCTAACCTATGTATGAAGTGATGGCAGCATTAACACTGTCAGTGAAAGGAAGAACAGCAGCTTGTGGCTAATTTCAAATAAGCTCAACTTAATTGTAAGCTACTAAGTCCTTTAGTAAGATTTCTCTGGCCTTTTATTTTATTTATTTTATTTTTTGCAGGGCAACAAAAAAGTAAACAGGAAAGAACATAGGAAATGCCATGGCTCATGCCATTCTATTGATGTTCTGGTCTTCTCATCTGTTTGTTTCAGACTGGTCCACCAATGTCATTAGATCCCCAGCCAATTACCTCTCTTTTTAAAGACTAACAATTGCTTCAGAGCCTCTAATATCTTCGGGACCGCCTCCTGCCGCACGAATCCCAGCGACCGGTTAGGTCCCACAGAGTCGGCCTTCTTCGGGTCCCGTCGACTAAACAATGTCGTCTGGCGGGACCCAGGGGAAGAGCATTCTCTGTGGGGGGGGCGACCCTCTGGAACCAGCTCCCCCCTGAGATTAGGATTGCCCCCACCCTCTCTGGCTTTTGTAAACTCCTTAAGACCCACCTCTGCCGTCAGGCATGGGGGAACTAAAACACCTCCCCCTTGCCCATTCTGTTTTGTTGATTGATTGACTGTGTGCCTGTTTTTTATATATATTGGGATTGTTTTATGAAATTACTAATTTTAAATTGTAATTAGATTGGTGGGCATTGGATTTGTTATTGTGTACTGTTTTTTATTATTGTTGTGAGCCACCACGAGTTTTCGGAGAGGGGCGGCATATAAATCCAATAAATCTAATCTAATCTAAATCAGGGGGGTCTCCAACCTTGGCAGCTTTATTCCTGGAGGACTTCAATTTCCAGAATTTCCCAGCCAGTCTAGGAGTTGAAATCCTCCAGGCTTAACATTGCCAAGGTTGGAGATCCCTGCTATGAAAGACTAGCATTCCTTGAAATTCTGCTTTTAAACATTTCCCCCCAATTGCTTCATGTTTTTTTTAATGGAAGAACAGATTGGATTGTTGCTGGTTTCTTTCAAACTATTTTTGCTTCCACTTCAGTTCTTGCCCTAAAGACCCCTCTCCCCCTCCCACACACACACCTGGACAAGTTCCACTTATTTTTGCCACCAGTTCTCATGGCAACTGGAACCCACTCCCACCAGGGATTAGGACCACCCCCACCCTCCTTGCCTTCTGTAAACTACTGAAAACCCACCTATGTCGCCAGGCATGGGGAAATTGATTCCCCCTCTGCTGTCTCGCTTTATGTGTGGTATGTTGAGTTGTGTGATGGTTCTAAATAAGGGTTTCTTAATTGTTCTGTTTTTAACATTGGATTTGTAGACTGTATTGTATAGTTTGCTGGGAGCCGCTCCGAGTCCTCGGAGAGGGGTGGCATACAAATCTAAATAATAATAATAATAATAATAATAATAATAATAATAATAATAATAACAACAACAACAATGACAATAATAACAATAACAATAATAACAGCAACAACGAAACAAGAAACAAGAAACAAGAAACAAGAAACAAGAAACAAGAAACAAGAAACAAGAAACAAGAAACAAGAAACAAGAAACAAGAAACAAGAAACAAGAAACAAGAAACAAGAAACAAGAAACAAGAAACAAGAAACAAGAAACAAGAAACAAGAAACAAGAAACAAGAAACAAGAAACAAGAAACAAACAAGAAACAAGAAACAAGAAACAAGAAACAAGAAACAAGAAACAAGAAACAAGAAACAAACAAGAAACAAGAAACAAGAAACAAGAAACAAGAAACAAGAAACAGCAAACAGCAAACAGCAAACAGCAAACAGCAAACAGCAAACAGCAAACAGCAAACAGCAACAGTAATAAGTAATAATAGTAGTAATAATAGTAATAATAGTAATAATAGTAATAATAGTAATAATAGTAATAATAGTAATAATAGTAATAATAGTAATAATAGTAATAATAGTAATAATAGTAATAATAGTAATAATAGTAATAATAGTAATAATAGTAATTGTGCACAAGCACACTCTACTCATGCGCATGTCCCCTAATGCAATTTTGCTTCTGTGCATGCTCAGTAGCTATAATCATGTAAGTATAAAATGTAAGTATAAACTCAGGGGTGGACAGGGAGGACCTTTTTCCAGCAGCAGCAGAGGAAAAAAACCTTCCAAACATTAAAAAAGTCAGAAAAAAATTCAAAAAAAAAAGAGAAGGCAGTGCTCACGGACCAACACTGATGGAACTGGATCTGTGATGTCATCATGACATCATCAGCTGGTTACTACCAGTTCAGGTGATCCTGTATGAACCTGGAGAAATCTACCCCTGATGCACACATAGGCTAAAATAGTGACATACTCATGTGCTAAAATCAATCCATAGCCTGATGATGTTGGGGCCATGTGGTGGATCAAAGTAGGTTCTTTCTCAGATGTCTCTTTCTCCAGTTAACACTGTGTCTTCTTTGGAATTGCCTGACCAAAATTTGTCCATTTTGCCTCCAAACTTCTCTGGAATCAGGCCCACAAGCCACAGGTTTCCTGCTCCTGATGGGGAGATTTCATAGAGCAATTATCACTGATGATAATTGAAGGCAATAGCCACAGCACATGCACACCCAGAATCAAGCAATAACCTAGGTAGAACAAATAGGATCAGAATTATCATCCCCAAACACTTTTGTCCCATCCACAAATAAATCTTACACATACCCAGATCTGTACACGATGATAATCCTGAGTCAGCATGCCACTATAAAAAATGCAGTGGGCAATCTGCCATGTGCTGTTATGCAAGAGATTAAAGATAAGCTTGTGAAAGTTTGGGCATTTGTTTTCACCTAAGGCGGAAAAAAGAAATATATACCTGCTACTCCTGTTTGTTTTGGGAGAGGAATATTTAGATGAGATTCCAAACGAACGTGAGATCATATGCAGCAGATTTTTTCCCCTCTTCTCTTTTCCTCATTTTAATCTTTTTTCCATCTCTCTCATCACTAGGAGCACATATCTTTGGGACATTAAAATGTCCAAGACTTCAGAGCACTGTGATATCATTCTTTTAAAAGGAGCATGATTCAGTGCTCAGTATGAACCATATGGTACATGGTTGTCTCCATGTCGCTGGATGGCAGCCAATACCCAAGTTCATCATCTCATATTATAATGCACAATCAGAATTAAAATTTACCCAAAACACTACTATACTTTCTATATATGTGGAAATCTGGGTTATTTTATGTTCTGTCGGGCTCTCTGGTAGAAGCCTCCCGAAAATTCAAGGGTACAAATTTCAGACACACACACATTTGAAAATTCAAAACAATGTTCTTTATCCCAAAATTCAAAATAAACTAAGCACTCTTTTTGTATTGCAAAGAGCACTCATCCCAAAACAACTGGGTAGTCTGTACAATTAACCTTAGGCAGTCATTAAGTACTTAGCTAGCAGCTGTGAAGAAACTTCACACCCCTTCTTCTTCCAACGAAGTGAGACACACACACACACATTGCTCTTCTTTGTCTTCAAAGGCGTGAAAAATCAACAAGCAAAGTCCAGAAACCAGCAACCCAAGATTTCTGACGAACTGCGATCAGATACTCTTCCACAATGGCCAAACCCATATGCTGCTATTTATAGCAGCAGCCCTAATTACTGGAGCTCCACCCAAACACAGGTGGCCTCTCTTATCTCCTTACTTGGTCTCTTCTACACATAATTCTGCGCTTGCGTGGATCCAAAACGTCTTCATCCGAATCAATGGAAGATATGTGAGATTGACTGTCTGGGCTGTGTGCCAAGCCCCCCCCTCTGCCAAGTCACTCCCACCTTCTTCTTCATCCGAGGAAACTAAACTCTGAACTGATTCTGTCGGCAATAACACAGGCCTGTGACATGTTGAAGTTTCCCCTGCATCCACCTCCACATTCCCTGGAGCAGGAGCTGGGCCAGAGCCAACCACAACATTTTAATTGCTTTCTGGAACATTATCAAAAATACCTATGGGTGTAAATTATGGGGTGCTCAGAGAGGGGTGGCATGTTGTGTCCTTTTGCAGCAGCTCATATAGGGCAGTTTTAGGGCAGCTCATTCACCTTTGGTTCCCACCTGTCACTCACCTGTGGCGCCTAGTAGCTATAGCATGCGCAGCGGCCACACCCTGAGCAATAGCTTTGACAGGCTGGCCAAACTAGGCTGAGAGTAGCTGAAGGGTCATTGACCTTCAATGAGATAGGGATTTCTATATCCTGAGCATGTGAAGACAGATTCTGGTGGACTGAGCAGATAAAACCTATTAGAGTACGTCAACGGTCATGAAGGAGGTCACTGCAAGCGACATGGTATGTTAAGAGCATGGCAAGACACAAAACATGCCTTGGTCAATAACTAGGGAAAGGGATACTCTGACTGCAAACCTCCATTGCCTTGTGGCTATATCCATCATTGGAAAAGCTTTTAGGAGTAAACCTTGAGGCAAAAGTCCGGGAAGCAGTTTGTTACTATGTACAGCCACGTTCTGATAACTCCTGCAATGTAGCTGGAGCCAATTGCATTCGCCTTTGCCATTCCATTGGGTTATTTCAGAGATGTGGAGAGGGATGATCTGTTGCTTGGTTAACAGTCTATCCTCCATACTAACCTACTCAGGCTTCATGCTCTAAGGAATCCAAAGCATGATACCAAAAAATATTGCAAAATGAACTCATGTGGGTGCAAGATGCTACAACAGCCATAAATGCAGGCTGATTGGTAAGCGCCTGATATATTGAGAGGATGGGGAGAGGTCAGCAGATCTTTGGAACCAGTTATCATAACTTCAAATGGTCACTAAGCAACCAATCATAAGTCAACAAGTACAGGGATGAGTTTTGGGGTTTTTTCACTGCCAGTTTGCTCCTTGGAGTGGTGTTTCACATGGGTGTGTGCACACATTCAGTGCTAAAAAAAATCAGTTTATGCGCATGCACAGAAGCAAAAAAACAATATTGTGGTGCCTATGGCACCACTAAGAGAGCCAGTTTGGGGGCATAGCAGGCCTGGGTCGCTGCCATAGAACCAGGAGGACCGAAAGGGGTAATCTGTGTCTACAGTGATCCCTCGAGTTTCGCGATCTCAATCTTTGCGAAATGCTATATCGCGATTTTTCCACCCGATGACGTCACTCTCTTCCTTCCTTTCTCATCTTTCTTTCTCTCTCTCTTTCTCTATCTTGCTTCTTCCTCTCTCACACTCTCTTCCTCCCTCTCTCATCTCTTTCTTTCTCTCACCCTTTGCGTGGGTGGCTGGGAAACCCGCACGCAAAGGGGAAACCCCGATTCGGCTCCTCGCTGCTGCTGGGCTACCGAGCAGATCAGCTGCTGGGCGGCCGAAGTAACCTTCCCTGGGTCTTCCCGGCCGCCCACGCAAAGGGGAAACCCCGGCTCCTCGCTGATGCCCGCCGCTCGCCCCGCCCGCCAACAAGAGGGGGAAGACCCAGGGAAGGTTCCTTCGGCCGCCCAGCAGCTGATCTGCTCGGTAGCGCAGCAGCAGCGAGGAGCCGAATCGGGTTTCCCCTTTGCGTGGGCGGCGGGGAACGCAAACTCCACCATCTACGCATGCGCGGCCATAGAAAAAAAGGCCGCGCATGCGCAGATGGTGTTTTTACTTCCGCAACCCTACATCCCGAAAAATCGATTATCGCGAGGGGTCTTGGAACGGAACCCTCGCGATAATAGAGGGATCACTGTATATCCTATTTGTAGTTTTGTTTTGTTTTGGTTTTCTTGGGGTTTTTTTTGACCAACAGATACAAGGGAACAATCTAGCAATAGTGTTTACGACATTCCACAGCAGCAATAGTTAATCAAAGAGACCAAAATGGTTTCAGAAATCTTTTTCAGGATCAGGAACCAAGCAATATCAGGCTATCAACAGATAGCAGGGTTAGGAGGCAGAGAATAATCTAAAGATCAGAAACCAGACAAGGAAAAAAATTAACTGCAGCTAATCTGTTAGCCCATAATATCTCAGCTCCAATCTGTTCAAACTGTGGAGGCCTTTTTGTTCATACTTCAGGATTAGATTTGAGCTTTCCTTTTTCCTTTTTTCTTTTTGTATCCTTTGTGGATTGATTTCTTCTTCTTCTCACAAATCATTTCCTGTAGCAATTCATTATTTATCAATTCCAAGTGCCATTGATCTAAACTCTGACTAGTTCAGATGTTATTTTTATTGTAGTGTTAATATTAATGTTGTTTGCTCAGCTCCCACATGGCTGTGTTTCCACAGTGGTGCTAATTGCAAGATTTGAAACTAATTAGCCTTGCTTTTAAACCCCAAAATCTTTAAATCCCTGCTGTAGATTTGGAAATAAGGTTTCTCGCTGTTTATTTTAATTTATTTTTTAAAATAAAAGCATGAATGATTTTGAAGCTAAGATTTCGGTACATTATTAGCTTTTTTTTCACTTAATACTGTTCGTGACACAAAATCCAATGCTAAATGCTAAAAAATAAATATTTTGCTGAAAGGAACGTTTGTTACAGCCAAATGATATTGCTTCCTTTCCTTTCTAAACAAGGAAATGTGTGATCACATGCCATCTAAGACACTTTGTGCTTGCAGAATGCTTGCTTTTCAAATCAGCTGATCTATCCAGCAATCATTTAAGGGATATGTACTTAGCAAATGTAAACTATCGATATCATGTGTTTGATTGTGGGCTGTAACAGATTTTTTTTACGAAACTGTTGAGGCTTCAAGGAGTACATAGCATGGATGTACAGACTGTATTCTGTCAAAAATAAAAGTCTAGGGACAGTGTATACTTACGTGTGCCATAAACTCACAGTTCTTTGTAATTTTTTTATAGTTCCTAGTAAATACCATTTCCTATGTAAACTAATCCAACCTTTATTAACTTATCAATCTTTCCCATAAATAAAACAGATGTTAATGGCTTCTCTCCAAAAGGACCCACCGTATTCTTACAACTTTATACCAATAAATAAATAGCTTTGGATTAAGATAGATTTTTGACTTGATTAGCTGAGTCCCTTCATTTGTCACTATGTTATGTTTTCTCTTTGTTCTCAGTTCAACTGCCCTTTATTTTTATGGGTTTATTTTATTGATGTGTTATCTGCTCTGGATTTATTTGGTGACATATATTTACGACAATGGTTAACTTTGCATTCATTTTATTGTTGTATGTGTTCCCTTGAGCACATCTTTGTGCAAAGCTGGAGTGAATAAATAAACGGATATACTTTAATAGGTGTGATCTGATATAAGGCAATTTCCTGTCCCTTAAGATGTGCCAATGTCCTATATAGCAAATTCTGTGAGGATGGATTCAGATTGGAATATTATCTTTTTCTTCCCAAGATAGTTTATTGGGAGGGAACAAAGGAGGGAGGGAAGGAAGGAAGGAAGGAAGGAAAGGAAGGAAGGAAAGGAAGGAAGGAAAGGAAGGAAGGAAGGAAGGAAAGGAAGGAAGGAAGGGAGGAAAGGAAGGAAGGGAAGGAAGGAAGGAAGGAAAGGAAGGAAGGAAGGAAAGGAGGAAGGAAGGAAAGGAGGAAGGAAAGGAAGGAAGGAAGGAAAGGAAGGAAGGAAGGAAAGGAAGGAAGGAAGGAAGGAAAGGAAGGAAGGAAGGAAGGGAAGGATGGAAGGAAGGAAGGAAGGAAAGGAAGGAAGGGAAGGAAGGAAGGAAGGAGGAAGGAAAATCAGTAGGCATCAAAAATATTCTTAAGTATATGTCATTCGCTCTGTGCTTGTGAAACATGATAAAATATCTTTTGAAAACCTAGCAAATATGATCCAAAATGACACAGAGTACATCTAATCCACTCTTTTGCAGCCATTGTGAAACATGTTCATCAAAGCCAAAATGGATAAAGAAAAATAGCATGTAATTTTGTTTCAGGGTTCTGTTTATTTTTAAGCTCTTGTGTTAATTTATCCATCTCTGCACAGTCATAAATCTTAATTATTTCTCTCTCTGACAATGTTTCTTCTTTTTTCAAGTTTTGCGCTATGGATATCCTGGTTGCGGTGATTATGTGTTGAATCAAATAATAATACTCTTTTTTTATTTTCAGATCTTTTATGCCCAAAAGGTTTTAATTTAAGTTTTAATTTGGTCATTTCAAAAATCCATAGGTTTATTTTCTTCCATATTTTCTTTATTTTCCCAAATTATGACATTTGGGAAAAAAATTACATCTGGGTAGATAAGAAAAGGGATAATAGCTGTAAGTAAAAACCTTATGCTCCTAGAATCAAATATATTTACAAAACTATATGATATATAGCAATAATTTTACTTTGGTTATATATGAAACCACAGAACAACCGTAGAATAATCGCTGATATTACAGACCCTAGAATTGCATAAAGAAAGAACTGTTTTGACAACAGTTCAGTCTGGGGGAGAGGGGAATATGTTGTGTTATGTTGTAATGTCTGCCTGATAAGACTCAAGTACAATATTTAAACAAACAAATAGGTATATTGAAAAAAGTTGGTTTATTTTAATGTTTATACAATAATTTTGTTTTTAAAAAAATTGTTTCCTGGATTATTTTACCTCCTGACATCTCCGAAAATGATGTTATACTTTGAGTGTAAAAGGTTTTTTTTCTAACGGTGTTCACAGATTTTCAATAAAATATATATTTTCTTGCTGAACTTGCTTCCTATAATACAGTAATGCATTTTGAATATAAAGAAATCTCAAAAACGATACTTAATGGTTTTCCATTTGCTTTCTATAGCAGTGAGGGTGAAACTTTTTTTTTGCTCAGGTGCCAAAAGGGTGCACACCTATGTGATGGTGCGATGGGCACATGCACACACCCATAATGCAATGGCTTCCTTCGTGCATGCAAACACAACCCTCCCCATTTTTGAACTTCCAGTTGGCCTGTTGGGTTGTTTCTCTCAATCCATAGTTCTGGAGGCTTTGCTGAAACCTGGGGAAGGTGAAAAACAGCCTAATGGGTGAAAATGACCTCACCCCTGCCTGCCAGAAGGTGGAAAATCAGCTGGCCAAAATGCACATGCATGCTGAATTTGACATAGGGCAAAGCCTCGAGTGCCATAGGTTTGCCATCATTGTCCTATAGTATATATTGAACATGTTTCCTATGATCTACATTTCAAACATAAAGAAATCTCAAGGAAGATACCTATTGGTTTTCTACTTGGCAAAAGGGATAAAGGATGCCAAGCCTTTTCTAAAACCATGTCCAATTTAATAATTTTGTCAATACAGGTAGCCTCCGACAGTTCATTTAGTGACTGTTACAAAGCACTGCAAAAATATGTCAATTTTTCATACTTACGACTGTTGCATCATCCCCATGATCATGTGACCAAATTTCACATGCTTGGCAAGTGACCCATATTTATTGACATGTCCTGGGCCATGTAATCACCTTTTGCAACCTTCTGACAAATAAATTCAATGGAGAAACTCAATTTAGCTGTGTTACTAACTGACAACTGCAACGATTCACTTAATAACAATGACAAGAGAGGTCGTAAAATGGAGCAAAATTCACTTAACAACTGGTTCATTTAGCGACCAAAATTTTGGGTTCATAAATTGAGGACTACTTGTATTTTGCCTGTTGTGAGTTTTGCACGATTTCTATCAAAGTACCCTTCATACCATGAATTTATTTTATTTATTTATTTACATTTCTCGCCAGGAATATCCAGAGTAACAAATAATTAGCACTATATGAACCATGAACAGATTTTCCCCAACCCTCACTTTTGGTATCCCAAGTAGGAATACATTTCAGTCAGGTTAAAAATAACAGATTCCCCAAACTTTATCTGTTATAGAATAATCCAAGTTCTAAATTGAGCATTACTTTTGGCTCTTGAAGGGAGAGCACAATGAACAATGTCAACTTTTCTATTTAAAAAAAAAACTCTTTTTGTATGTAAATTTTTAAAACACATGCTTTAAAAAAAAAAAGAAACCGTGTCATGAGTGTTTGGGATTTTGCCTCTGTATGCATAATTTTTTGCCTAGATTGAAGACAGATAATAGTAGAACTGTTGAATATTCCTCTTCAAACTGTGGATAGAGCAAGATTTGACAGGTCTTGCAAATCTGTTTTAATAGAAGTCAATGGTAAATTATATTGTGCTTCCTTTTAAACATGAGAACCACTATCTTTGATATATAGTTAGGTATCAAGAGTTTGTTCATTTTTATCAAGGAGTCTGTAGAATGAATTAAATCATTCCACTTTCATGCTTATTTTTGGAGAATTATGTTCTCCCAATGCATTTAGGCATCCCACTTAAAACAGATTAATTTACAGGGCAACGTTTAAAAAAACAATACACTACAGCACAGTTAGAAGGATGTCCTCTGCTCAGGCAGGAAGCATGAATGGTTGTCCAATCTCTTCTTAAAACCTTCCAATGTTGGAGATTCATGACCTCTGGAGGCAAGCTGTTCCATTGATTAATTGTTCTGACTGTCAGGAAATTTCTCCTTAGTTCTAAGTTACTTCTCTCCTTATTTAGTTTCCACCCATTGCTTCTTGTTCTACCCTCTGGTGCTTTGGAGAATAGTTTGACTCCCTCTTCTTTGTGGCAGCTATCATGCCTCTCCTACTCCTTCTTTTCATTAAACTAGACATACCCAGTTCCTGCAACTGTTCTTCATATGTTTTAGCCTCCAGTCACCTAATTATCTTGTGCACTCATACACACACACGCACACACACAGAGAGAGAGAGTCGGATATGAATAAATTAACTGCCTTGGAAATGGCCCTGGGTTGGGCCAAGAGGCAAAAAAGGAGCTGTGATGTTCCTTCAATAAACCAGAGTGATTTGACACAAAAATATGTAACCCTTTCCTGGTACAGAGCTGAAGGGATTGGATACTGTAGTCTAGAGGTTAATTCTCTGCCTTACAAGGCAAAGGTTGCAAGTTCAAGTGCTAGTGAGGATAAGGCTAGCTGATGACGCCAAAATAAGGCCAAATTAGATCTATCCTAGCCTCCCTTAATTTTCAAATTCAGCAAAAACATGTGACACACTCACATACACCACACACACACACACACACACACACAGTGTGTGTGTGTGTGTGTAGCATATTTTTGTTGATAATGAAAAGTAAGGGATACTGTAGTGAAGGCACCGGACAGCCACAGCAGATACAACACGACTTTATTAACTACATAACTGAGGTAAACTTAGCACACTTGACAGGATATTTATACTCAACAATTAACCAATGAGATCGCTAGAACTAGTACAGATTTAGATTTGACAGAAATGCACAGCCGACGGATTAAAACCACCGGCTGAAATTACCTCCGGGGCTGGGAGACGCTGGCAGCAGCTCTTTCGAGCTCTGGATTTCCGGGTTCCTCTGGAACCCGGAAGTTCAGCTTTTGGCAGCGCGCCAGGGTAGCGCGCTGCCTACTGGATGGGGGAGGTCATGAATCGCCCTATTTAGGGGCGATTCAGGCAGGACCTCCCCCGGGTTCCTCAGGAACCCGGAAGTTCGGATTTGGCAGCACGCCAGGGTAGCGCGCTGCCTGCTGGACGGGGGAGGTCCTGAGTCACCCTATTTAAGGGCGATTCAGGCAGGACCTCCCCCTTGCCCTCGGCTTAATGGAAAGCGAACACCCGCCCACCCTCTGCTATCAACAGTGTGTCCTGAGGAGGTCGCCTCGGGGCCGAATAGGAATTTTTTGCGGCTGCCCCTTTAGAGGCGGCCGTTTTTTTGCCTATTCCACACTGACGGCACGGATTGGATTGGTTAGGGGGTGCGGTGCACTTAGATATCAGTATAGGCCTCGCTTTGGTCATTGGGGTTGGGCAGGTTAGGGGCGGAAATGGGCATTTAGAAGCGACAGCGCATGCTCCTTTGGGTATCCTTCAAAGGGTGATGGACCGCCTCTCTCCAGGAACTAGAGGTTGGAGCAACGTCGGGGATTGGAGAGAGGATGTCCATGGGAATCACCGGATCCAATTTCCCACGGGGATTGGAGGGTGAACTCCTCCCACACGCGAAGGGGCGTGGCTTGGATCCAGGTGAAGGTGGTTACCTTCACCTGGTTCAGTAGGAGTTTTTGCCCAATGTTGCCAAGGAATTTTCTGGTAGGAATTTCCGCCCCGTTAGTTTTGGCCTCTGCAGGTCCTTAGTTTGTTCTGAATTTAAATATTTAAATTGACGTATTTAAATTTATTTAAATTTATGTTAATTCAATAAATGACCAATATTTAATCCACAACATGTCTCAGCGTCGTTACTCAGCGTCCGGGGGTAATACACACACACACACACATTTGTACAATATGCATATGGACTTATACATATACATGATATATGTGGTAGAAATGTCTGTATGTCTATGTATAAACAAATAAACACACAAACACCCACCGATTCTGAGAGGACAAGGCACTTCTATACAAAGAGAGAGCTGATCCCACTGCCTTTTAGCAGTATTCATTTGTTTTTATTTTTCACATCTTTAAACTGCCAGTTTCTCTCAGAATGTTGTTTCCTTAACAAGCCTGGCCAATGAAACACTAAAGTCATATCTTTCTGAGATGGGAGCCTTAGTTCACAATCAATTAATAAAAGGATTAAATTTAATTGTCCTATACAACTTTACCCAGAAAGATATTCCCTTTAATTGGGATTTAAAAATCTATTTTTTTTCCATATTCTTTCATGTCTTACATAATATTTTGTGGATCAGAATGATGCTTCTAACTTCACCTTGAGTTCTATACATTTAATAGCCTGTTTCAGAATTTGACAACAGCTCACTCCTTGTGCATTTTTTTCCCTTGATGGCTGAGCAAAATGAGTTTGTCTTTAATAAGGAACTTTTGACCATCAAAGACATCTCCCAACAGTGGCGGTATGTCCTTCCAGATGGGAACAACCTTTGAGGTCTGAAATAATCATAGTAATTTGTTACATGTACAGACATCTAACGGTTATGAACCACCAATTCTTTTCTCACTTGCCTTTCATATATCTTCTATTTGTGGTTGATTGAATAATCAGGATGCCATGTATCCTTTCACTCTCACTCACTCTGCATTTTGAAAAAGCTTTGCCTAATAATAATGGTCAGATATGAATAACCATATATTTTAATAACTCAAGCCTTAAAGCTAACCACAACATTTTTCCTAATTTGATCAGATTTAATCCTAAAATTCTAAAGTCAAATGTTAATTCTTCCCCTTATCTTAAAATAAATCTAAAAATGGTCTCAAACAACATGTGGTTTGTGTATTTCAAAGAATATAAGGATAAAATGGTATCTTATACAGTGATATCTTGTATTACAAACATAATTGGTTCCGGGATGAGGTTCTTAAGGTGAAAAGTTTGTAAGACGAAACAATGTTTCCCATAGGAATCAATGGAAAAGCAATTAATGCGTGCAAGCCCAAAATTCACCCCCTTTGTCAGCCGAAGCTCCCGTTTTTGCACTGCTGGGATTCCACTGAGGCTCCCCTCCATGGGAAACCCCACCTCTGGACTTCTGTGTTTTTGCGATGCTGCAGGGGAATCCCAGCAGGGGAATCCCAGCATTGCAAAAACAAGCGCTTTGCTGGCAACGGAAGTCTGGAGGTGGGGTTCCCCATGGAGGGGAGCCTCAGGGGAATCCCAGAAGCGCAAAAACGGGTGCTTCGCTGGCAATGGAAGTCCAGAGGCGGGGCACCCCAGTGGCGGCGGTGGGTTTGTAATGTGAAAATAGTTTGTAAGAAGAGGCAAAAAAATCTTAAACCCCGGGTTTGTATCTCAAAAAGTTTGTATGACAAGGCGTTTGTACGACGAGGTATCACTGTATAAGCTTTGGGCGAAGATAATGTGACTGATGCATTTTTTCTTAACATGCAATTTTGTTATTGAAAAATTGTTACAAATTTGTTTTATGTATTTCTCAAAATTTTTGAACCGTGCTCAGGAATATGGAAGAAAGGAAAAGTCTTAGTACAGTCTATACCTGATATAAAAATCTGACTAGAATATATGTTATTACATTGGCACCGTAATCAAACATCCTCTTCTCCATTTTTAATATTTTCTAGAAGTACCTGAGATGATGTGACATAATATTTACTCTTAATTGGACACTGTACTGTTTGAGCAAATATTTCACAATTCACATGGATGGATATAGTCTTAGGAAAAATATCGGGTTCCTTTTTTATTACACTATATTCTTGGCATTTAAAACCAATGTTTTTAAATAATATTGTTTAACTTAAGCACATGGACAAGTGTTATAATATCATAAAACATGTTACATGTCTTTGTAGCCAATATTACATTAGTAGGGTTTTATGGAGATGAACAGAAACTGGAAGTTTGAAAGCATAGAATTTCAGAGAAAGTATAGAGAAAACTTGCTAGATTTCCCATTAAATTCACCTCTCCATTTGTTGTTGTTGATGTTCAATTGCCCCGGAAGCAGAGTAAAGATGCTGAGACATATTGTGGATTAAATAAGGGTCATTTTATTAAATTAACATAAATTTAAATAACGTAACTTTAAATACGTAAATTTAAATATTTAAATTCAACATAACTAAGGACCTGCAGAGGCCAAAACTAACGGGGCGGAAATTCCTACCAGAAATTTCCTTGGCAACATTGGGCAAAAACGTCTTGCTGAACCAGGTGAAGGTAGCCACCATCACCTGGATCCAAGCCACGCCCCTTCATCGTGTGGGAGGAGTTCACCCTCCAATCCCCATGGGAAATTGGATCCCGTGATTCCCATGGACATCCTCTCTCCAGTCCCCGACGTTGTTCCAACCTCTAGTTCCTGGAGAGAGGTGGTCCATCACCCTTGAAAGGATGCCCAAAGGAGCATGCGCAGTCACTTCTAATTGCCCATTTCTGCCCCTAACCTGCCAAACCCCAGTGACCAAAGGGAGGCTTATACTAACATCTAAGTGTGCCGCACCCCCTAACCAATCCAGTCCGCACCGTCAGTGTGGAATAGGTGAAAAAACGGCAGCCTCTAAAGGGGAGGCCGCAAAAAATTCCTATTCGGCCCCGAGGTGACCTCCTTAGGACACACTGTTAATAGCGGAGGGTGGGCGGGTGTTCGCTTCAGCAGCAATGAAGGCAAGGAGGAGGTCTTGTTCGGATCGCCCTTTAATAGGGCGATCCAGGACCTCCACCAGCGATCAGCAGGTGGCGCGCCGACCTGGCGCGCTGCCAAAAGCCGAACGTCCGGGGTTTTTGGAACCCAGAAGTTCGGGGCTCTGGAGAGCCGCCCGCAGCATCCCCCTGCTCTGGGGGCAATTTCTGCCGGCGGTTTAAGCCGCCGGTCGTGCATTTGTGTACAATTCTCAGAGACTGTCTGGATAAATCCCTGCAGTTTTGTTGGCAAGATTTTTCAGAAGTGGCTTTCCATTGCCTCCTTCTTAGTACTGAGAAAAAGGAGCTGGCCAAAGTCAACGGTTGGTTGGATTCCTTCGGAGGGGTTATAACTCACAATACCCATTTTCTAGCCTTATGCCTTGACTTATTACACCAAACTTGTTCAACTTCTAAATGATATTAATTTTATTTTTAAAAATAATTATAGGACCCCCGATCTTAGAACTTGTGAATGATTAATTTCCGCATAACATCCCAAAACTTTAAAAAAAAAAAAGGTGGGAGGATCTGCAAATGATCTAAAAAAAGTAAGGCAGTATAACAATATTTTTTTTAATTACTGGAAAGACTAGCTTTGGCAAGAAAAATAACAATATACTCGTAAAGACATGTGAGATGAAGATAAGACTCCCTTCACAATTAGGTGGTGGAGAAAGTTTTCTATTTCATTCTTTTTCCGGTGTTTGGGTGTTGTTTCCACATCTCAAGGGAATGTCTCTACAAGGATGCCATCAACAAGATAAAAAGCAGTCCTGAGATGGATTTTAATTCACTGTTTATATTTGTTGCATCTTTCCATAATGAATACAAATTTTCATTTTCTGCAGCATATGCTTTAAAAATGCTTGTCTGGAGACCCACAAAAGATGATTCATAAGATCTATGAACAAGATCATCTGTCTGCATGTGTGTTTCTCAGTGTTTTGAGTGTTAATAGTAGCCACAGGGGATACAATGATAGCAGGGGGGCAGGGAGAAAGAAATTAACAAGCAGTAATAGAGAGGAATATCTTCAAGTATTTTCAGGTTAAAAATCAACCGTTCCAGAAAAGCTAGGAGGGTGTGGGTTTTTTTGTTTTGTTTTGTTTTTTCGTTTTCGTTTTTTGTTTCTTTATTCTAAACATTAACCAACAAGACAACTAGACACAAGGACAGTTTTTTCCCTGAACACCATCACTCCACTAAACAAATAATTCCCTCAAAACTGTCAAACTTTTTACCAAGTCTGCACTTCTATTTCTACTAGTTTTTTTCTCATCATTCCTATCATCCTTTTCCTCCCACATAGAACTGTGTGACTGTAACTTGTTGCTTGTGTCCTAAGATTTTAATTAATATTGATTGTTTCTTCATTGCCCATATGATCCCTATGACAATCATAAAGTGTTGTACCACATGATTCTTGACAAATGTATCTTTTTACTTTTATGTACACTGAGAGCATATGCACCAAGACAAATTCCTTGTGTGTTCAATCACACTTGGCCAATAAAGAATTCTATTATTCTATTCTATTCTATTCTATTCTATTCCATTCCATTCCATTCTATTCTATTCTAATATGATTGTTGTTTCTGGGGAAAAGAAAGAAAAGAATATGGGGATGGACTTTGACTGGGAAAATCCAAGGTACACGTTAATTCAATGGCCTCTCTGCCCTTTCCTATAGTTTAATTTATTTTGAAATTTCCAACTCTAACCTAAATGGTTATATTTATGAAGGAAAAGCATTTGCTCGGAATTCAGAAGTGATTAGCCACAGTTCTCCCTCCATTCTTTTCTTCTCTCCTACTCTAGTTTACAGTACCGATGATAAATAACAGTAATGGGTAACCTCTTCCCGATTGAGTGCCCAAAGGGCATGTATGCAAGCAGGGGTGGGCAGCAGGCAGGACGGGGTGGAATGCAGCTCCACTGGTGGAAATGAAGATGCGTACGCAGCTCCAGGTGATTGGCGGCTGTCACTTCCTGGATTACTAGTTTTATCTCGTCTCTCCTTTTTCCCCCTGCTGCTGCTGCTGCTGCATCTGCACTCGTTGCTTTTTTCTTCTTTCCTCCTTCCTGGCCTCAGATGAGCTTCCCCCTCTCCTGCTGGGCTCCCCTCCAGCCTCAGCCACCTTCCGCCCGAGGTGCAAGCAGAAGTCCTGATAGCAGTGTTCCTATATTTCAGGGGCTGCCACAAAGAAGGAGTCAACCTATTCTCCAAAGCACCTGAGGGTAGGGCAAGAAGCAATGGGTGGAAACTTAACAAGGAGAGAAGCAACTTAGAACTAAGGAGAAATTTCCTGACAGAACAATTGATCAGTAGAACAGTTTGCCTCCCAGAAGTTGTGAATGCTCCAACACTTGAGGTTTTTAAGAAGGTGTTGGATAAGCATTTATCTGAAAAAGTATAAGGTTTCCTGCCTAAGCAAGGGAACACCATCAATGTCCCTTCCAACTCTGTTGTTGTTGTTGTTGTTAATATATAGTTGTTTGTACATATATATGTATGTATACATACATATATGTATCCATGTATGTATATACATACATACACACACACACAAAGTATGTATCTGGATGAAAAAAGATGAATTTACCATTTTTTTGAGAAGAATGAGAGCACCACTGACAGAGGAACACTGCATCTCATTTTCTTATCTATTGTATATATGTGTGTATATACATTACATGCAGATTATGAAAACAATGTTCTACTTTGCTTCTCATAGGTTAGCAGACAAGGAAACACACCTCCATTTTAAACTTCCAACAATTTTCTGTTTCTCAGAATATCCACTTGGTGATGTGAATATTTTGGGAGCCGGCATCCATACAAGGCCTCAAACAAAGCTTTGGTAAACTGTTGGCATAGCAACAGGTGTTAATGCATGAGAAGGTTTTACTTTCCTGGAAGCCATTGCAGGGCAGAAATGATGCAAGTGAATGTTGTTTTGTCTTACTGTCTATGTTATTTGCTCCCGTACAGTCTCTCTTACTTTCTCTCACACACTCACTTTCACTCTCTTTTTTCATGCAAATTGGTCATTGAAAACCCGAATGACTCACCCAACAAATATGCAGAGTTACAAAGTACAGAAAGTTGGCCCAGCCTTGTCAACACAGTGGGATGCTGACTGGTGAAATGCCCATTCACCTCTGATTATCTAAGCAGGGAGAAAACATGGCATTCACTTTCTGATGACAGTGGCTGACCTAATTAAACCCTCTGGTGCCTATGGAATCCAGCTTTTGTCCAAAGTCCAGACATCCAACAGATTATCAGCTCTGTTATGCATATTCTGAATATGCAAAAGTGACCAAGATTGTTTTGCCTTTATTTACTGTAACGTATTTCCATGATGTTGTCATCAGTACAATCCCCACCCACTCTAATTTACACCATTTGAGAAATTGAGGAACCTCAATCACTTATTGTTCTTCATGATTCCACTGGATTTCAAAAGTGCTTCCGATAAAGCAGGCGCACAATTGCTGTTGGTGTTTAAAATCCAATCAAGTGATATGGAGGAAAATAGATCACTTCACATGTCCACATATTTCTGGACAGATCCAAATGGCATCCATGATCACCCTAAGTCAGTAAGTTAATCAAGGCCCAGTGGACTTCAAGGCCCAGAATTTGTCAACCAACATGCTGGGTGGGTAATTCTGGAAGTTGAAGTCTACAGATCCTAAATTTGCTAAGCTTGAGAAATGTTTGTTTGTTTGTTTGTTTGTTAGTTATTTTATTTATCTGCACCCTGCCTTTATTATTTTTTTCAAATAATAAAAGGCAGTCAAAATATCCAACGCAGCTTCCTCCTCCTGTTTTTCCCTAGCAAGAGCAACCCTGCGAGGTGGGTTGGCCTACGAGAGAATGACTGGCCCAAGGTCACCCAGCTGGATTTCATGGCTAAAGTGAGACTAGAACTCATGCTCTCCCAGTTTGTAGCCTGATACCTGAATCACTAGTTCAAACTGGTTGTCTTTTAATTTTCATGTTCACAAGTGCCAACCTCTGCATTTCTTCTCCCCCTCCTTCCCTCCCTCTCATGCTCTGTTTCTCTCTCTCTCCCCCTCCCTCCTCCATCATTTCAGTAAGACTGGGCTTGCAAAAAGTCAAAATCAAAAAGTCCATTTTAAGGTAGTGCTGCACACCATGGCCAGTCAGGGAGAGGGTGGAGGAAGAAAAGGAGGAGGGGGCAAGGAGAAAGGGCTCAGCAGCTGAGCTGCCTGGGTTCTGAAGGAGCTGTCCAAAAGGGCTCACACGGGAGGCAGAGGAAGAAGGGGGACGTCCTGAGCTGCCAAGGCTTGTCAAACACCTGGCCATCACCACTTTGCCCCGCTTTGGCTTTCTCCTTAAGCTGCTGGGCGGAGGTCTGCTAACATGGAAGTCTGTTAAAAACAGGACACTTTTGAAACCCCATGGGATGTGGGACAAATTATTTAAAAGTGGGACTGTCCCACCAAAAGTGGGACATCTGTTCACCTTATCTTTGGGTCTTCTGCTATGGCTCCCTGTCGGGTGATCTCATCATTGACTGGCCCTAGCCCTGGCCCTCCACTTCAAGTCACTCCTTGTCTAGCCTGAGAAGTTAAAGTCAACGGCAGGTGATGGAGAAGCGACTGGAGCTGATGCTTCATTCTTGCTGAAGCTTTTCCCAGCCTTTGTTAGTGCTGGGCATGCCCAGGGGAGAGAGAGAGTAACAGAGGGGGGGAGGGGAAGAGACATAGACACACAGAGAGAGATACAGAGAGAGGGGGGAGATGGGGTGAGAGATAAACAGAGAGAGATATGGATAACACAGAGTGGGGAGAGATACACACAGAAAGAGGAAGGGGGGCATCGAAGTGTTTTGTTCCCCAGGGTATTTTTTTAACAACCAGTTGTTTGCCCTAATGATTGGCTGGGTAGGCATGGCTAGGGGGAGGGGCTCATGTGACTGGGTGGGAGTGAATGAATGGGATTGAGTTGGCCATGCCCACCCAGGTTTTGTGGCTCCCAATGTTTTCTTTTCTGTAGGAAATGGGTCCAAATGGCTCTTTGAGTGTTAAAGGCTGCAGACTTCTCTGTTAGGCTTATGCTTAAATGTTATTTGGTTTGTGCAAAACCATGGAACACAATATACCTCTTCTAAAGCACACTAGCTTTTGAATGCCTCAAGATTTCTAAAGATAGCTTACATTTTTGAGCTTTTGGCGTGGAATGCACAGATCCTTTGGTTCTCAAACAGTTGCAAGTTATGAAGTCCTTGCCAGCAACATACATCTAAAGATTTAGAAAGGCCTGTAGTTCTTAAGCTATGGAGCTGTTGATCAGTGGTGAAAGAAGAGCAGCGTGTTTTAGGGTCTGGCACAGTAACCCTGATGAATCGTTCTCTGGGCTTCAAGGGCAGCTTCCAGCTATCAGTGACCAACCTGATATGAATACATTGCAACATCGATCAGTAAATTGATGGCACATGCACTAAAGTAATTATAGCTGCTGATTGAAATAACTAGAGGAACTATGTGATTCTATGGGTCTACTTAGTTTTACCCATCCCCTTTATTTTGCTTCTTGATTTTTCCATCCAGTTGAGAGATGTACAGAATAGATAAGATTTATATCAAGATTTCTAATAAAATATCTATATGCAAATGTGCTACAACCACTGCCTTCCTAGGTACAAAGATCCATTCCAGGAAGTACTGCAGCGTAGAATCAACTAATGCAGATAGGATGGGGAGGTTTTGTTGAAGTGAAAAGAAAGACTGGTTTATCCCATCAATGTATTTTAAAAGTGAGGTTTTCCATGAAGAAAACAAGCTCCGTTGAATTTAATTTCTTCCTAAAGTTTATTACCTTTATTCCATCATAGCATGGGAATGAAAACTCCCAAAATCCATTCCCAGGAAGATCTGTGTTTGAATTATTTTTGCATCCCTAAGCATTACAAAGTTTCAGTAATTGATGATATTCACATTTATCACAGAATGTTACAGTTGAACATTATGGGAGCTCTACAAGGGCTGATAGCTCCCCTATAGAAGATGATGCATTGATAATGCCTATCTCTTAAAAAGCTGTGAGGTATCAAGAGGAAGCTTAGCTAGCTACTATTCCTTGCCTGATGGCTCTTTTACTGAGTTGCCATTGCCTAGGAATTTTGCCAAATTCCACTAATGAGCCATAGTCAAGTTTTAAGATCACCTCCTGACCATCCTTAAAGGATTTTAGGACATAAAGCTAAAGGAAATGGTGGTGAACAATTGGTTGGATCAATGGACAGAAACCAAGCAAAATTCCATTGGTTGATTCTCTTAATGAGAAGTGTATTCCAGTGGAAAAAGTTTCCATAAGGTCACATTTTCCTGCAATTCATCCTGTAATCAGGAGAGAGAAAGAGAGAGGGTGAGGGAGAGGGAGGGAGCAAGGAGGGAAAGAGAAAATAATAAATAATAATCTCATCTAATATAATAAAATGTACTATACTGTATGTGTATACCATATCTATATCTATATATATGAACTATATTTATATCACTATAGTTCTACCACTTATATACATCTACTTATCAGTGATGGGTTACTTCCAGTTCAGACCAATTCTTGGAACTGGTAGCACTGGTGGTAGAAGGCCCAGCCCTCCCTCCCGGGATGCTTCTGCACATGCCCAGAAGCAGTGCTCATGCGCATGAACCGATAGCAAAAATACATACAACCTATCACTGTATGTTTCCACTGTAACCTATGTACACTTTCTGTTAATATATAATATAATCAGGCACAAGAAATATATTCTTTTAAATGGCCAGGTTCATATGGGTGAATCATAATTATTCTAAATATGTTTAAAAAATGTTGTTTGCTGTGACATTTTTCCATTAACCACCAGCTATCCTACCCTTATGCCATGCACATTCTCAAAAAAAACACACATACACATTAAAAAATAAAGTGCTTGCTTGATGGTTTAGCTGTCATGGCTCAGCCTAATAAACTGGAAAATCTAGCTTTGCAAATATACTTCCCAATAAAATACAAATAGGCTAAATGTATTTATTATTTTTTTGCAAAAAAAAATACACATGAATTTAAACAACTTGAAATGAATACTTTAGTTTAATGGACTGTAACTTTAGCGCCACAGAATTCCAAGAAGGTCAGTCGCATATACCACACGTTTGTGAAAGATTGTGTGTTGCCATGGAGACCACAGAACCCTCTATATAGTATAATCAGCAAACTCCTTAAAATACAGATTGGATAAAATAAGACTTTAGCCTTATTTTTATTTTTATTTTAAAGAATCAGATCAAATGCTTCATGTAACCAGCATGAATTAGCAGGCAGTACTATGTTCTTAGAGCATTCCATCCTCTTTGCTCGACAATACTTCTGAGCTACTTTTGATTTATTTGGAGGAGGGTGGTGTAATTAAACATAGCCTGTTTAACATTTGTTTGTTATTTTGTTTATTATTTGTCAATACAACACAGCAAATGAGATCACTATGCTGGATTTCGTATTTCATCATCAGTTGGGCACTTCCCAAGCACCTAGGACTGCGTGATGTAGCGGCGAATTATGTGTGCCGATCCCAGTAAAGCGGCTTTTTGCAATTGACAGATGGAGATTTTGTCCATTCTGATGGTTTTCAAATGTCCGCTGAGAGCCTTTGATGTGGGTGATAGGCCAATGTTCACCAACATTCAACCACAAGTTTGTTCCCTGCTTGCATTACCAAAGAATCTGAACAGATACCAAAAAAAATGCAATCCTGCACCATCCCAAACTGAAAATTGATTTTCACCATACGTATATCGACGGGTGGGCAACAGGCAGGGTGGGGTGGAATGCCCCCTCCCATCCTCCTCCTCTTCCTCGGAAAGCAGGAAGGAGACCATCACCGGCAGGAGTTGCAGGGGGCCCTTTTCCTCCTGCCTCTTTTCTCAACAGTTGATTGGAACCCATTTGCCTAGCTCCCCAGCCTGAGGCAGGAAGGAGAGAGTGCGAAACGCGAAGCAAATTGTCACCCCAGTGAGCGACACTGTTGAGGTTGTAAGTTGAGGACTTAACAGTTCACTTGAATGATGATAATCATTCAAGCCACTCCCACCTGATCACATGACTGACAAACCACTCCTACCCAGTCACATGACCATCAAGCTACACCCACTTACTGCTTATATCACCATGTGATCTATCATCTTCAGAATTGTGACTGGTGGGGATATGTAAGAGAGAGCAACTTGCAAAATGTGATAGAAATATGGTAGCTATATTGTTCAGTTGTATCTTTCAGCCTTGCCATAAAACGGTTGTTTCTGCAGCAAAGTTCATTTCCAATAAGCAAGCACAGAGGACACCTGCAGCTATAGTCTGCAAAATGAGCACACTATCAGCAATCATGTAAAATTAGCATTTGCATTCATGTGAAGAAGTTGTGTGTTGAATTATAAATGAATTTGTAAAGAAATGTTTCTCTTTTATTTGGAGTGTGTCTATATGTGAGACCTGCCAGCAAAGTTCTTAGGCATTTTCCAAATTCTTGAACACCAAGCCCAAAAGATTTGCCATCCTTGTCCTTCTCTGATTCCAACTAATGCTATGTAGAAGTACAACCAAACACATTTTTTCAATGTCTTCTTTCATATTAGATGAAGGAATTTAATTTTTGAAATTTCTCTTGAAAGATGAGAATTTCAGAGAAATGAAGCTGCGATGGAGTTTGCTTTACTTACGACACTGTAAAGGATTACTTATAAATATAACCATTCAGTTTCTTTATATTGGTAACTATAAGATTGTGGATTTCAACTCCCAGAATTCTCCATCCAGTATCCTGATTGGTGGAATTCTGGGACCTAAAGCCCATGCGTCTTAAAATTGCTAAGGTTGATGAAACTGTTCTCCTTTTGTCTACAGCCTCTTCTTCTCCCTAGGAATAAATAAATGCCTTTTAAAAATAATACTTTGTCACAACATTAATTCTAGGTTGTCCCAATTAAATGAATCATATCTAGTGGTCCTGGTAATGAAAGCCAAGTCACAAAGTGCATCAGTCTTTTTGGTCTCCTTCTTGTGGTAGCCATCTTTCTCCTCAAAATTATTGTGCCCTTCCTTCACAAACTCAAGAAAGCTGATAGAGGGATCTTCCTTCATTTTATCCCCACCAGACTAAACTAGTAGGTGAGATGGGTTGAAGGGTAGTTGACTAGCCTCCAATTCACTCAGTGATTTTCCACATCTGAAGATGGATTGGGTAGGGGCCTTTATTGTTCTAATCCATTTCCTTAGCTGCTATACCACACTTGTTCAATGGCTCAAGGAAAGAATTTGATTTTGAGGGCCGCAACAAATATTAAACTTTTGAGTTGGTGATGATGGACAGGTTATAAACCTAGATGGGTTATATTTTATTCCCTCATTTGCACTTCACCCATTGATGCTTGCGCAGTTCCATTACAGTTTACAATGGATGAAATATAACCTTCACTAAATGAGATACAGTGGTACCTCATCATACGAGCTTAATTGGTTCCAGGAGGATGTTCGTAAGGTGAAAAGTTCATAAGATGAAACAATGTTTCCCACAGGAATCAATGTAAAAGCAAATAATGTGTGCAAATCCTTCAGGAAAATCCCAAACTTTAGAAGGGAGGCGAACAGAGGGCAGGGAGGAGCAGCTAAAGGGGGCAGGTGGAAGAAGCAAGGCTAGGCTAAAGGGTGAGTGGGAAGGAAGAAAGACAAGGGGGGAACCCCTCCCTTTTCTTTCTTCAAAAGACACCATTTCAGTTCCTTTGCAA
Organism: Erythrolamprus reginae; assembly: GCF_031021105.1. NCBI lineage: Eukaryota > Metazoa > Chordata > Lepidosauria > Squamata > Dipsadidae > Erythrolamprus > Erythrolamprus reginae. Next base: position 17,243,409 of record NC_091963.1, on the reverse strand, counting down.
GCACGTTGTTCTCTGCAAAAATTTTCCTCCCCCAAGCTGCCCCTCCCTCCTCCCTTTTCTTTCTTAAAAAGACACCCTTTCAGTTCCTTTGCAAGCACGTTGTTCTCTGCAAAAATTTTCCTACTCCAAGCAGCCCCTCCCTTTTCTTTCTTCAAAAAAGGGGAAAAAAAGAAACCCCTTCATCCCAGCAGCAGCTGCTTGGGTTCCTAAGGTGAAAATAGTTCGGAAGAAGAGGCAAAAAAATCTTAAACACCGGGTTCGGATCTTGAAAAGTTCGTTAGAATAGGCGTTCGTAAGATGAGGTACCACAGTATTAGAAATCAGAAGACATTCTGATTCTTCATTTTCAAATGTTTTACCACATAACTGTTCTGTCTGGGTCCCCCCAGACACCAACACCAACCAAAAAGAGTGGCCAGACACACTGGTAAAAAGCAAAGGGAGTTTATATAATTCAAAGCAAACACAGGTAACAAAAACTGTTCTTACAGACAGGAACACTATGAAGCTTCACAGAGGTTTCACGAAGGCCAGGCAATAAAACAGGATTCTTGCTGGCAAGAACAACGCTGGAGATAATAAAACCCACGCCTCCCCCAAGTCTTCCAGACTTCTAGGCCACAAGCCAAGATCAGAGATGCCGAGAATCGAAGCAAGGTCACAGGACTCCCAATTGATAATTCTCCCCAAACTGTAAGGGCGGGCCTGCCTTTTCAACCCTGCTGAGGAGAACCACACCCAAACCCAGCTGTTGCCAATTCAGGGATGGAAATACCTTTCTAATTGGCCCCGTCTTTGAGCTGCTCGTCGCTGCCTCATGTCTATTATAGCCTGTGCATCTTCATCCAATGAATCCAGGCTACTAGCTGGGGAGAGCCCCCCCTGGGGGGTCTCAGGCTGCTCTCCCTCCTCCTCTTCCTGACGTTCCTCTCCCCCATCTGCCTGGTCCTCCCCCTCCTGTTCACTGTCCTCCTCCTCTGGGCATGGATCCGGCAGAGATCCAGCCGGTCCCTGAGGAGCCTCAGGCTGAATCACAACACATAACATTGGAAGAAAAGTCCAAAATTTAAGTCTGTATAGTAAGAAGAAAAGCTGCAAGTTACTTCGAGGAATGAGAAACTGAATGCTATTATGTAAAAGCAGAAGAGAATGGGCATAACATGGCTGAGTTATTAACAGGCAAATTTATGCAAAGGAACTAAAAAGTTGAAAAGTATGGCCACTGCCCCACTGAAGCAGGAAGAGGATCATTTAATTTAGCAATAGAGATGGAGATATAACTAGGAAGGAAATGAAAGAGGCAAACCTGAGAGAGGCTACGATCTGAATAGTAGTAATAATTGGATAATTAAGCAGGAAGAAAAAATTCTCCAGGGAGCCATGACAGCAATAGTTTTGTTACTTGAAACATCAAAGCCTAGGTACCTTCACTAACAAAAAAAATGTAGTCTAATTTTTTTAAAAAGGCATAAAAATCAGACAGCTAAAATGAAAAAGGTATTTATACGTATCATGGACACAATGAACTGCAGTAAAAACAATTGCTGCCAACCTGCCTTCCATTGAGGTCCTGTATACTGCACGAGTCAAAAAGAGAGCAGAGAAAATATTTACTGACCCCTTGCATCCTGGACACAAACTGTTTCGACTCCTACCCTCAAAACATTGCTACAGAGCACTGCACACCAAGACAACTAGACACAAGAACAGTTTATTCCCGAATGCCATCACTCTACTAAATAAATAATTCCTTCAACATTGTCAGACTTTTTACTAAATCTGCACTTCTATTTCTTCTAGTTTTTCTCATAATTCCTATCATCCTTTTCCTCCCACTTAGGACTGTATGACTGTAACTTGTTGCTTGTATCCTAAGATTTTTGATCGTTTCCTCATTGCTTATTTGACCCCATGACAATCATTAAGGGTTGAACCACATGATTCTTGACAAATGTATACAGTGTTCCCTCGATTTTCGCGGGAGATGCGTTCCGAGACCGCCCGCGAAAGTCAAATTTCCGCGAAGTAGAGATGCGGAAGTAAATACACAATTTTTGGCTACGAACAGTATCACAAGCCTTCCCTTAACAGTTTAAACCCCTAAATTGCAATTTCCCATTCCCTTAGCAACCATTTAGATTATTACTCACCCTGTTTATTTATTAATGTTTAGTAAAAAATATATTTATTAACGACAAACAAAAGTTTGGCAATGACATATGATGTCATCGGGCGGGAAAAACCGTGGTATAGGGAAAAAACCCATGAAGTATTTTTTAATTAATATTTTTGAAAAACCGTGGTATAGACTTTTCGCAAAGTTTGAACCCGCGAAAATCGAGGGAACACTGTATTTTTCTTTTATGTACGCTGAGAGCATATGCACCAAGACAAATTCCTTGTGTGTCCAATCACACTTGGCCAATAAAGAATTATATTCTATTATATTCTATTCTATTCTATTCTCTTTTTTTGCGAAAATAATAATAATTGAACATAAAGCAATTCACTAACCATTTGATAGCTGGAAAATGTTGTCTGTAGCTGGCTGGCAGTCTAGGTGTGATGTTTGCCTAGTGTTGAAATATTATCACAAGAGTCCAGGCGCAGGCGGCATATGACCTTCCAGCTGGTGCTGAATCACAGTTTTTAGCAGCTGTAGGAAAGGTGGCTTTAAGCAAGGAATGCTGAGAATTGTACTTTAGCAAATCTAGGCCAAGAGTTGCCTTCTTGTATAATAAATATTACTTGAAAGTATTTCATGGTCAGGGTGCCATCAGTGAATAGGCTAGTGTTTTGGGATCATGACACCAGGCAGACATGGGAAAATAAATGAAAGGTTACCAGAAAGTGTCTTTTCCACTTTTCTTCCTGCAAAATACACTACAGTAGTCCCTCACCTATCGCTGGTGTTACATTCCAGACCCGGCCGCGATAGGTGAAATCCGCGATGGGGAATTTCTCCTCCTTCCCAGCTCTTTCTACAACCCCAACCACACCGCCGCCGCTGCCGCCAACCACTAAATGCGCCTCCAAAGACTGCCTTCTCGGCACTGGCGAGGCGGGTTGAACGAGGGGACGGGCCTCCGCTGGAGCTCAGTCCCCGCCCCGCTCATCATTCGCCCAGCCGCGGGCTGGTTGGCTTGTCCTGCCCTTTCAAACTTCTAAGCGCCGTATCTGTGCCAACGCTGACTTCACCCACCACGGCTTCACTCCATCGCGGGTTTTGAAGTCAGCGTTGGCACAGATACGGCGCTTAGAATAATTATATGTTGAGGGTACAAATATTCTATGCAAAATTCTGTAATCTGATTTGATCCCTCACTCTGAAGGGTGGATTGCAATGGAGCGTAAGTGAGGGGGAAATAAAATGGGTTCCATGTGTCTATCTGGGGAATGAATGGTTTACAGCCTGCCAATGTTTTTCAAGTTGCAACTGTTAAAGAAAAGCTGACTTTTAAGACCAGAAAAGTCTTTTCTTTCCCCTCTGACTTTGGGAAATGATGGTGACGATCTTCAAAGTGAAAGCAAGATTTATGCAAAATAAGCAAGATGATTCCACCCTTGGGGGGGGGGGGCATAGTTTTTAAGTGTAACTTGCTTACTGTCAATGAGTTTGGTTTTATTTTATAAAGTTTTACGTGTTTTAATTATTAACTTTTTAAAAAGTTTTTAATTGAACCATTGTTTTTAACATTTTAATATTTTATTCATAAAGATTAAGGAGCCAGTTTTATGTAATTATTAAGATAAATCATTAAATAGCCTAGAAACTGGGAGCATTTGAGTTTGGTCACAGTTTAGTTATGAAGGTTGACTAAGATTTTGGGAACTCATTCAGCCGAACCCACCTCATGGGATTGTTGTTGTTATGGGGAAAATAAGAGAAAGAAGGTGCATTAGACATTAAAAAAATAAATAAAGGTAAGATAAAAATCTAAAAATATAAATGAATAAATAAATAACAACTAGAAAACTATAAAATTGCTAATATACAAAAATATACAGAATTGTAGTAGTAGTATATAATAGCAATTAATTGTGTGACATATGAAGAAATTTGAGGTATACACATAAATTACTAATAATGAGCTAGCTCAACCTTTAACATATTACTAAACACATAAGTTAGCCACAAAACCCATCTGTATTCCATCTTTTCCATTTTAGTAGAGTAAATATTATTTCAGTTAAATAATATTTATATACACTTAAATTCTTAATGATTAGTTATTTAGACATCTTATAATAATGATCACAGAGCAATTGATATTTTCTATTAACATTAATTAAGGTTTTGGATATTAATGTTACAAAGGTTATGATTATTTAACCTTTTCTTCAAAATTAAACATATTAGACAATGGCATTCATCAGATAAAAACATTCAATATAGATGGTGCATTTGTTTTTTGCCCAGCCCTAATGCCAATGATATCATTAGCTTTATGCATTGGGGGCATAGCTCATATATTTTAATAATGTTATGGGTCACAATATCCTAGAAGAACGTCTACGGAGATTCTCAATCATGGAGATCATGCTTGCCCCCAAACCTTTCTTAGCTTTTTCCTTGAAAAGTAATCAGGAGATCCTGAGGGTACAGATAAAACCACCAAGTGACTTCAATGACTTTCAGAGAGCTAATCACCAACTTTTCTAAGTGCTAACAGACAGATAACTGCGAAGAATATAAATCCTTTCTTTCCCCACCATATAGTCAGAACTGAAGAAGCTTCTTGGATTAAGAGTGAAATGTTTCCAAGGGGAAAAAAATAAAATAAAATCCAGTTGTCTTTTGAAAAGCACCTTTGGGATATCCTAGAGGAAGTTTTTTGTTTTCCCTGTTTTACCATCCTGCATAGATTGGGAGGTAGACATCTAAAAAAAACTTTTGTGCTGGGGAATTACTACATTCTGTACGAAGTCATATCCTTTGACTTTGAGGGTAATGTTTATGGCAATCTGCACACCTTTTGTGCCTGTGTTGAACTTATTATGATGTATTCATTAGATTTGTGTTTCCTTCAGAAGCTCATGGGAATATATAGCACTTCCCTTTGGGATCAACTCATTTTAGATAGTAACTGAATTTATGCAAGATGTTTAACTCGGCTACTACATTAATCCTTTCTTTTTCAATTTGCACAATATATTGAACCATAAAAAAATGCACAAGATTCATGCATACACATACATGCAAACAAAGAATGCAAAAATTAACCAAGCCTGATACCTATTAATTTAGGCACTAGATCTCCAAGTGGCCTAATCACATATTTTGTATGAACAGAGCTGTTGTGATTGACCCAAGGTCCTTCAGCGTCTTCCATGGTGAAGTTAGACTTGCTTAGACTCACAGTTGTAGTCCAACACTGTGACCGATTAATCACCCTAACCCTCTTGGTTGCAGCACATCCATTATGAACTTTGACACTTCTGCCAATGAGTTAGTCTCAAGAGAGGCAAGATCTCTCTACAACAATTACAGAAATTTGCCTTGGCAAGCATCTTATCTCTCATCTGTTAAGGCACCTCACTGCCCTTGGGAGATTAAAATAAAATAACCTTGTGTGGCCAGACGACCTTCAGCTACCTGGAGGAATCCTTCAAGCTTCATTGCGGAGAATGCCAATGTAGCCATGACAAAACTAAAAGCCACACAGAAGGAGTGTTTTGCATCAAGCAGAAAAACCAAGAAATTGATTTAGTTTATTCTTATCAAACTCCAGAAAAATGCATCAGTGTCTCTTGAGTGGAATTTGATGTGGCAGGCTCTGTACTCTAGCAAGTTGTAACATGAAAATCATAATTACTTGCATATTCCAACAGAATTTTAAGTCCAAGCCAACTTATGGTCTGTAGTGGAAGAAAGGTCAATTGATCCTTATCTCTTTCTTCCCCACCCTCAACTTCCGTCATCAAATATGAACTGGGAAGGATATTCAGGCTACATATTTTGTAGTGACCATGGCAATTTTCTCCATAGAAAACCATTGGGGCATTCTCATTGTAATATTTGTAAGGGGACAGTGAGATAATGTACCCTGTTTCTTCATTGGTGACTTACAAAATCTTTATAGCATCATCTAGACATCAGGGGCATGATAAAAAGCCTATCTGCTTTGCATTGACTTGGCATTCCAGTGGTTTAATGATTGAAGAATACAGTGTTCCCTCACTTTTCGCGGGGGATGCATTCCGAGACCGCCCGCAAAAGTCAAATTTCCGCGAAGTAGTGATGCGAATGTAAATACACTATTTTTGGCTATGAACAGTATCACAGGCCTTCCCTTAACATTTTAAACCCCTAAATTGCGATTTCCCATTCCCTTAGCAACCATTTAGATTATTACTCACCATGTTTATTTATTGAAGTTTATTTAAAAAAATATTTATTAAAGGCGGACAAATGTTTGGCGATGACATATGATGTAATCAGGCAGGAAAAATCGTGGTATAGGGGAAAAAACCCCAAAGTATTTTTTAGTTAATATTTTTGAAAAACCGTGGTATAGACTTTTCGCGAAGTTTGAACCGCGAAAATCGAGGGAACACTGTATATCATTAATTGCTGGTGTGGCAATGGCTTTAGAGGATGATCAGTGGACAATTGATAGAATTATCTTCGGCACAACTAGCCAAAAATACTAGATACAATGATGCGGTTATATGAGTAGTATGTTTAAAGGATAGTGACTAGGTCTTATCTGTTCTAATTTGGGCAAAACAACATCGTCAGAAACTAAAATGAGATGGTGATTAAAACAGAACCCCTTTATTAGAACAGCTAACAACAGGACAAAGCAGTGCCTAGCACAGGCATTTTTAGTTAGCACAGATTGCTAGCACACACATATTTAAATGGTAGCTGTCAAAACTGGTAGCCAATAGTGGGGCTGTAATTTTCCCGCTGGCTGAGTCGCCAATGGATAGCCAATAGGAAAATAGCTCTCAGTTGCTATGTAGATTTTGCACATGGAGATGCAGAACCCCTCCGTCCCGGATGGCGCATGCACAGTCCTGGAGATACGTCGGGTGCTTGCGTTGTTTCATTGAATGCCACAGCTCTATAGCCATGATCTGGTCAGGAGCTGCTGCATCTGCAACTGGCAACGGGGGTGCTTCATCAAGAATACTGGACTTCAAAAGCTCTTCTACTTAACAAGCATTTTAAAAAGGCTTGTTGAGAACAATGAAGTGGACCTTCCGATGTCAAGGCAGACTGACCTCTCCATTAGAAGAATAGTTTTGTTACACTGAAAAACTTTTAGGAAGATTCAATCATGTTCCTACAAAGAATTTAAATATACTGACTCCACAGATTTTAAAATATTAATTTCAGTTTGGCTGTTTTTCATTTGGTGGTGATCCAAATATATAAACACTAATGAAATTTCCAAATTATCTAGTCCAGAAAATGATTCAGAAATACAGTAATAATGCAATACAGAACCATAAATCTTTAATTTTTTTAGAGCATGTCTATAGATAATTAGCCATCCTTGTACCTTGCTGTCTTTATAGTTTGAAGATCATAATAATTATACTATATGGAATTCAGAACTCTGATTATACAGATTTATTTATTTCTTATGCAACCTTTATTATTTTTATAAATACTGTAAGCAAAGTAACCAGTATACAGTACTTATTTCTTCTATCTTCCCACCACTGAGATGGCTTGGGCTGAAGAGAGAATAACAGGCTCAAAGTCACCCGGCTGGCATTCATGCCTAAGGCAGGACTAGAATTGGTCACCTGGTTTCTAGCCTGATGCCCTAATCACTAGGCCAACTAGATTTCCCGCTCTTGTATGCCAGTATAAAATCATTCTTGTGGATAATGAACTGTCTTCAGATCACCCATCATAAATGGAGTTTTGCAAAATGAGATGAAGCTGGGGGAAAATATACAGTATATATCTCCAACTCACAAACTTTGAAGGAAGAAGAACATAGGCTATGACAGTGATGGCAAATCTTTTTTTCCTTCGGGTTCTGAAAGTGTGTGTGCCCACACCCATAATTCAATGCCTGGGGAGGGCAAAAATTGCCCCCCTGCCTCCCCAGAGGCCCTCTGGAGGCCAGAAACAACCTGTTTCCCAACTTCTGGTGGTCCCAGTAGGCCTGTTTTTCACCCTCCCCAGGCTTCCTTGGAGCCTGGGGAGGGCAAAAAGGCCCACCCCCATCACCCTGGAGGCCCTCTGGGAGCCAAAAATGCCCTCCCAGAACCTCCCAGAACCTCTGTGTGAGCCAAAAGTCAGCTGGCCGGTGTGTAAATATGTATATTGGAGCTGAGCTAGGGCAATGGCTCACGTGCTGGCAGATATGGCTCCGCGTGCCACCTCTGGTAACTGTGCCATAGGTTCACCATCACTGTGCTATGATAGAATAGAATAGAATAGAATAGAATAGAATAGAATAGCATGGAATGGAATAAAATGGAATGGAATGGAACAGAACGGTACGGAACAGAACAGAACAGAACAGAACAGAACAGAATAGAATAGAATAGAATAGAATAGAATAGAATTATTTATTGGCCAAGTGTGATTGGACACACAAGGAATTTGTCTTGGTGCATATGCTCTCAGCGTACATAAAAGAAAAATATACATTTGTCAAGAATCATGTGGTGCAGATTTAGTAAAAAGTCTGACAGATTCTAGATCTGAAGGATTTCTTTTTTCTTATTTAACTATGTTTTGCCTCCTATGGACTTCTAGCATCTTTATCAGCTGGGACTTGTGCATGCAGAAGAACAGAAGCTCTGCACTCAGGGCAACTTTTGCTACCTGTGCACCATCCTCAGCCGTATCGGTAGCAACTTGCTAATGGTTAAATTATGTCCACAGTGTTTCGTGGCTCTATTAATTTAGTCACGGTGTTGAAGAATGAAATGAGATTGATTTGGCATGACCTGTTTTTAACAAAACCGTGCTGGCTGCAGGGGTTAAAAACAAAGCTCCACAGTGCTGAAACTATCAGTTATACCCCCACCACAACCACAACCACACACACACACACACACACACAAATTCTTGATCTCTGGCAGTCATTAATTTCCCAATTTTTCCTTTACATCTTGCAAGAGTGAATTCCTTATGCATTTTTAAGATTGGATTAGACTGGAAGTGAGGCTGATTTAGACTAGACCATTCAGGTAATCCTGAATGTTTAAAGTCTCCATGTTTTCAATAGAAACACTATTCTATTCTATTCTATTCTATTCTATTCTATTCATTATTTATTGGATTTGTATGCTGTCCCTCTCCAGGGACTCGGGGCAGCTCACAACAAACATAGAATACATAGTTAAACAATTTGATCTATCTCTGGATTGTATGTTTTGTATGATTCCATAATGTGGTGATGTGGTGAAAATTACAGTCATGGCACAATCCAGATTTACACATTTGTCCTCCCCTCTCCAAATAGGCATCTGTCCTTACTTATCCTCTGTCCTGAGGTGACCTCTACACTAGCATGTCTACTCCAGTAAACTACATTTGGCAAAGCTAGTTGCTTCCTGGTCGGGGGGCAGAGGAAGTAATATTATGTTGCACACATCATCCACATTTCTTTGAAGTTGTTAATGAATCTGGTAGAGAGGAAATTCTAGAAGGAATTTTTAAAAAAAAGAATTTGGGGCTTTCCTTCCTTCTCTTTCAGTTCTTGGCATCGTTTTCACTATGGGTTTGTGAAGGAACGTGAATTACTCTGTTGAGTTTCATTTGCATGTAATTACTGAAAATGCTACTTTGGCTGGGAGCTCACACAGAGCGAGGCTGTTGTCTGTGCTTGGAGAATAAATAGACAGAATGGTACAAATCTGAAGACACGAAACCTTCATCGTCAGCATCCTTTGCTAATAACCATTTTTTTTTTTGGCTTAACAAGCCTTAAAATACATTAACAAGGAAAAGAGGAAAAGAGTAAAAATTGTGTTTAAAAATATCCCTTCCGTCCCCCAATGAGTCTTGGTCATCTGTCAATTTAAAAAAAATGCTTTATTGGGGAAGTCTGATATTTCCTGGTTTGGTGGAATTTCAGCAGTGACTTACAGTAGTCCCTCGCTATACCGCGCTTCACCTACTGCGGCTTCACTTCATCGCGGGTTTCTGAGGAAGTCGATCAGCAGATTTAAACAGCCCGCCGAACTCGATCAGCAGGTTTTTCAAAAAAAATATATCTAAAATTGTAAATACTGTATTTAAATACTGTATCTAAAATAAATACTGTGTGGGAAGGGTTTATAAACACTTAAAACAATGAAAACTTACCAAACAATTACAATATAAATACTTAAATAAGTACTATCAGTCGATAAATTCCCCATCGCGGATTTCACCTATCGCAGCCAGGTCTGGAACGTAACACCAGCGATAGGTGAGGGACTACTGTATTTATTTTATTTTATTTATTTATTTACTGTTAGAGTTGGAAGGGACCATGCGGATCATCAAGTCCAACCCCCTGCCTAAGCAGGAACCCTATAGCATCCCAGGCAAATGGCAGTCCAATTTCCTCTTTAAAATGTCCAGAGTATTGGAGTTCACAACATCCGCTGGTAGGTTGTTCCACTGGTTGATCATTCTGACCATCAGGAAGTTCTTCCTTATTTCCAGGTTCAATCTCTCCTTGGTCAGCTTCCAGCCGTTGTTCCTCGTCTGGCCCTCCGGTGCCCTGGAGAATAAAGTGATTCCCTCCTCTCTGTGGCAACCCCTCGTATACCTGTAGACTGTATTGTTCCTTAGTCTTCCAACCGAATACTAACTAGGTTCAATTTGAAAACAAAGCTCAACATTGTAGTCATCTACCATTTTAAATTTTCTAAGCAATTCCTGGATGTTGCCTGAGCCTGTACAGACATGACCAGACACACACTTACAGGTAGGGAATCTGCCATGTATGAAGGGAGTTATGAAATGTCACATTGAGACACCCCAGCATAAGGGAACTTACTATATTCTCCTAATGAGTTTAAGAACTTAGCGATGCATGGTGCAGGATGATGGTTTTGTTGAAGAACAAGAGAACATAGCTGTTTTTCCCACATCTGAATAGGAAAATATTCAGAGAATGTCAAAGAAGTAGAAATTGAACTTTGCAATCAGGACTTATGATACAAATGGGACACTTGCCATATGGATTATCCCCGCTTGAAAAATTCTCTGTGCACAATATGAGCCTTGAATGCCAAAGGCTGTTGACAGTTGAAGATGAGCCACACAAACTGAAGGAGAGGATCCATAGTTCTATTGTATGCCACCACATCACTTCACTCAACTCAAATGACTGGGATGCTATTCAACACAGTGTAACATGAGTCAGAAGTCTCACCAAAACTTCAAACGGTCTGATTCATTTTTTTTTAAAAGAAGAAAGTGAACTGATTTGCAATATATTTATGTTTGTGTAATTTATTTATTCAAGTTCTTGAAATGAAATTAATGATTATTTTAAGAACATAAGAGAAAGCCTGGAGAACCAAAGAAAAAAAATATGTAACTAGTGGTTGATTGATTTAAGAAACTCACAAGCAATGGAAGAAAACAGCCTCCATTTCCTATTGTTATGCTCCAGTAATTGATATTCTGTCATGAGAAATGAGCATTATCATGGCTAATAGCCACCAGTATGCTTCTGTGAAATAAAGGATCTTTTGAGGTGCCCACTCCATAGCACATACTCTGGTATTTAAGATGTAACAGATTAGAGCAGATTTCTCTCCGGAAGGCAATATTCAGTAGAGCCATACAAATGAAGCACCACCTTTCAATATTGAGGATATAATATTTTTTTATTTATTTGTTTGTCTGTCTGTCTGTTTGTTTGTTTGTTTCTGGACCTGGGATGGCTTACAACATATAAAGAAACAATATACATCCTTAATCCAATTAATTTAAGTTAATGGTCTAAAAACCCTAAAAACCACTTTAAAAACTTTCATACCCATTCAGTTGGCAAGCTCACAATGTATTCATTGGCCAGGGGGCTAGGGTCTAATGACCCCAAGCCTGGCAGCATAAACGAGTCTTCAGACTCTTGTGGAAGGCGAGGAGAGTGGAGGCTGTATGGGGAGCTGATTCCAGAGGGCTGGGGCCCCCACACAAAAGGCTCTTCCCCTAGGCCCCACCAAATGACATTGTCTAGTTGACGGGACCTGCAGAAGGCCAACTCTGTGGGACCTATCCGGTTGCTGGGACTCATGCGGCAGAAGGCGGTCTCGCAGGTATTCTATTTAGGTAAGTATTTGGGGCCCAGGGGAAGAGCCTTCTTTGTGGCAGCCCCGGCCCTCTGGAACCAACTCCCCCCAGAGATCAGAACTGCCCCCACCCTCCTTGCCTTTTCTAAGTTGTTGAAAACTCACCTTTGCCGCAAGGCCCGAGTCTACGGAGAGGGGCGGCATACAAATCCAATAAATAAATAAATAAATAAATAAATAAATAAATAAATAAATAAATAAATAAATAAATTGATACCTCCCCTAACTACTTGGTTTATGTATGGTTTAATTGGATTGTGTGATTTTTTTTATTAATAAGGGTTTTTAAATTGTGTTTTTAAATATTGGATTTATACATTGTTTATTATTGTTGTGAGCTGCCCCGAGTTCTCGGAGAGGGGCAGCATACAAATCTAATAAATTGTTTTTGATTTTGATTTATTTCTATTTAGCCAAATTCAGTCACTCCTTTCAAAACCTTCATCTCTGTTTTCGGAAAAATGCATAATGGAAATGCTAGCATTTGTAGCTTCATGTAGGGGTATTTATTTATTTGTTTGATTTTTTTTTTAAATGCCTCCCTTCTCCTTAGACTTACAACATGTTAGCAATACCACTTTTTAACAGAGCCAGCATATTGCACCCACAATCCGGGTCCTCATTTTACCCACCTCGGTAGAAGGCTGAGTCAACCTTGAGCCGGTAATGAGATTTGAACTGCTGACCTACAGATCTACAGTCAGCTTTAGTTGCCTACAGTACTGCACTCTACCCACTGCACCACCTCAGCTCATCAGTACTTATATAAGTCCTTGTATAAGTCTTTCAAGATAGACAACACTTAGAACCCAATTTATGTAGGTCAGGGGTCTGTAACCTGCAGCTGCATATGGCTCTTTGGGCCCTCTGCTGTGGCTCCTTGTTACCCCATCATGGCAGAGGGTGAAAGAGTCATCCTCCTGTCATGGCAATAGCATGGCCAGAGCCTTAGTGTGAGAGCAAAGTGAGATGGGTGGCAGTGAGGCCTGGCCTGGCTCTTGTAGTGGAATGCTTTTCACTGCTTTTGAAACATGTCACTTTCTTCTATTCCTATATCTCTTCTTCTATTCTTTCATTGATATGCTCTATTACTATATCTTCTTTTCTATTCTTTCATAGATATATTTTACTATGAGTATCTCCTCTATAACCTTCATCATGTATTTTACTATGTGTATATATATATATATATGTAGATTGTTCTGAGTTCGGGTTTTGCCCTGTGTAATGTAACATTACACAGGGCAAAACCCGAACTCAGAACAATCTACATACATATACCCGTGAAAATTTACGAAAACAAATATATATATATATATATACCCACTAAAACCCTCATTGTGTATTGGACTAACTAACTAACTAACTAACTAACTAACTAACTAACTAGCTAGCTAGCTAGCTAGCTAGCTAGCTAATGAAAGAAAGAAAGAAAGAAAGAAAGAAAGAAAGAAAGAAAGAAAGAAAGAAAGAAAGAGAAGAAAGAAAGAAAGAAAGTGGTGGTGGAAGCACAGGCATCAAGACTACTCCCCATTTCAGCGAACTGAGCCTGGGAGAGTGCGGAGAGTTGTGAATGAGAGTCAGAGGGTCAGAAGATGTGCTTTGATGTCACCCCAATACACATATCCAGTGTGTACTTCTCTGTCCTGAAATAGAATTGAGTGGGAAAAATGTAAAAGAGGAAGGATAGGTAGGAGGGAGAAGCCCTTTGGCATGGAGTGGGGGGAAGTCCAATGATAGTCTCCTACGGGAACAGTCAGGAACGCAGTTCCGGTAGCAAAATTTGGAATTCTACCCCAGAGCACCCAATTTGCAATGAAAGATGTTGACACAAACTGCATAAGCCACGCCCACAGTGTGGTAGCAAAAATTTTGGTAGCCCATCACTGGGGAAGTCCCAATATCCCCTCTATGGCCCACCCAGTGCTCTTGCATCACCTTGCATAGCATAGTGAAAGCTAGTGCGTTTCACAATGGGAGAGACTGGGTCCCCTTCCGCTTCTGGAGTCCATTTCCTGCCACACTCGCCCCTGGCAACTCACTCTCTGTTTACCTGCCCTCCCTCCGGAAAGCAAACAAAGAAGTAGCTGCACAGAGGAGAGAGTGAGAGAGAGATTTGGCTCGATTTGGTCCTTGCTAAAGATGCTCACCCATCAGCCAATCTTCCTGTCTCTGTCTCTGCCTCTTTCTCTGTCTCTGTCTGTCTGTCTGTCTCTCTTTGTGTGTGTGTTTGTATGTGTGTGTATTTGTATCTGTAACTCACCCTGTGCCCTTGGATGATCTCATCCAGCAGTTTAATGTAGATATTAAAAAGCAGGGGGGAGAGAACCGACCCTTGAGTAACACCACAAGGGAGGGACTTAGGAGTCGACCTCTGAACTCCTGCTAACACCGTCTGCGACTGACTGGAGAGGTAGGGGTAATCTCTCTCTCTCTCTCCCTTGCTCATCTCTTTCTCTTTTCCTCTGCTCCCCTCCTCTTTCTCTGTGTCTCTCTGTCTCTTCTCACTCTCTCATAAAGCCCTTTGTGCAGCTCTTCACTACCCAGGCTGGCTGAGGAATGAGTGCAAATCATGGTGGAAGCTTCCCTCCTCCTCTCCCTCCTCCTCTTATGGCCCCCTGTCCAGCTGAGGTGAAGGCAGGAGGGTCCACACTAGACTACGGGGAGGAGGGTTGAAGGAGGGAAGCCTCTGTCATGGGTTGTGCTCATTCCTCAGCCAGCCTGGATTTCTAAAGACAGAAGAAAGAAAAATGAGAGAGTAAGAGACACAGAGACAGGGAGTGAGAGGGACTGACAGAGAGAGAGAGAAAGAGAAAGAGACATAGATATACATAGAGACAGGGGAGACAGAGAACAAGAGAAAGAGATGAGAGAGGGAAAGAGAGTGAAGGAAATGAGAGAGGGGTAATAGAGAGATAAAGAGAAAAAAAGACAGATGAGACAGACAGATAGAGAGATGAGAGGGATGGAGGGAGAAGGAAAGAGAACAAGAGATACCAATTTCCCATAGAAAACAAAACACAGGGAGCCACAAAATCTAGCTAGGTGTGGCTGGATAGGGGTTATGTGACTGAGTGAGAGTGAATGACGTCAAGTTGGCCATGCTCACCCAGGTTTTGTGGCTCCTGTTGTTTTGTTTTCTGTGGGAAATGGGCCCAAGTGCCTTTTTGAGTGTTTAAGTTTGCAGACCCCCTGATGTAGGTCAATAGTACTTTTGTTATAAAGCTATGGTAACATAAACTTACAAGTCTGAATGTGCTTCCCACTTCCCTCTCTTTTTCTTCACAGGACCTAGGGAGGGCCTGGCCTAAGAAATTAACTGAGGGTGCTCTTCTCTTCTGGACTCAAGCTACAGTTTCATTCTGAACTCAGTTCTCTTTTGTCTTGATAGAGAGCCTTTCTCTCAAAGCCATTCCTCCTTTTGACTGTCAGGGTACCAATGAGTCTACTGCAAAAGGCCCTTAGGTGTTAAGAGATGGATGAAGAGATTCCATATGAAGTATCCTGTCCGTGTCTGAAGAGACTATTTAGAGATGCAATCTCCATTCCTGAGAATGTAGGCTGAGAATCTACCTTTAAAGTAAAAGGCAAGGATCTGAAGCTACCTTTAAAGTAATACTCGAGGGGGCGGGGGTAAAGTCTGCACAGACATTTTAGCAATTCTCCAGTTAAAGAGTCAAAGAAGAATGACTCTAGAGTTCTAAATGACTTTGTGAATTCAATTCTTCATAGGGGAGAGAAAAGGAGAGAGAGGGAGAAAGAGGGAGAGAGAGAGAGAGAGAGAGAGAGAAAAGGAGAGAGATATTTGCAGTATGTGCTAATTCTTATTTCTTCCTGATTGCAGGTTTCGCTTGGGTTTCCAGCATTTATTCTTCTCCAAGTCAGAATCACATCCAGAACTGATAGAAGGATCTGTTCCAACTAAACAGTGACTCTGTCAAAATCTAAATTTGAGGCATGACATTAAATTCAGGATTGCATGCTGGATAATTCTAGGTGTTCAAAGGCAGGATGCCCTACAGTGAGATTTACAACACTCCGCAACAATCTTGGTGGCGACATGCACCAGATCTAACACAAGCTTTTCATAATTAAGAGTCTTAATTGCTTATCCATTAGCATCCATTGGCTCCATTAGCACAGAGAAGGCTCTGCAGAGTGAGTTCCAGACTGAAATTTTCATATTCCAAAAGCTAACAATGAAATTTCCTCAAGTTGGGGCAAGAAGAATGTCTTATGCCATGCAGAGGTATTAGCAAAGCTTCCTCAGTCCGAGGCAGTGACTCCTCGTGATGAAAGGGTTTGTGTGCCTCAACTATGACAATTAAGAATCATGTGAGAAGGGGACAAGACACCAGAGGGCTGTTTATTCCTTGCCACCTTTTGCAGGAATAAATCTGAGCAAGATCCAAACTCATGCTGATTTAGGATGAGAACAAGACAAGGCTGCTTTGGATTGTGAAACAATCTAAAAAAGTTTTGGGGGACTACGAGAAAAAATATATAATTCATATGTAAAATGATGTTTCCATCTCTCCCTCTCTCTCATCCTCCTTCCCTCTCTCTTTTCCCATTAAGAGTTTTATCGTTTAATTTGTTATTGTGCCCTCTGGAATAACATTCCTGCCAAAGATATGCATAATCCCTAACCTGATCTTTTAAAAATGACCTCCTAAAACCTTTCTGTTCCTCCAGGACTTGGATAAGAGTGAGATGAATGATCATGTAGAATTTGTGCTATTTTTCTTTAAAAATGTATCACTTTAGACCAGCGTTTCCCAACCAGTGTGCCACGGCACACTAGTGTGCCGCGAGACATGGCCAGGTGTGCCGCAAAATTCCTAGGGCAGCTCCAGCTGGGCAGGGCGCTGCCGGTGCGGCTACTGCCCGATGCCGCTATTGCCGGCGCTCTCCTGCTGGGCCCCAAAGAAGGAAGGCGGTAAAAAAGGAGAGCTTCATTCTTCGCACTGGCAGCAAGAGGAGGAGGGCGCCATCAGCAGTGGCACCAGGTAGTAGCTGGGGGATGGCGGTGGCAAGAGCTCCAGGGCGGAGGCACCAGTAGCGCCCTGCCCAGTTAGAGCTTCCCTGGTGGGGGCGGCAACCAATGTCCTTTGGGGCCCGGAGGGAGGGCACTTTCTGTGGGAGCAGGAGCGTGCCGGTCTGCGCATGCCTGCACCAGCGCACCCCAAAACGCACCCCCACGCACCCTTTTCCAAGGGCACACCCGAAGCCACGGCTGGCTTACTTTGAATGTGGCAGGGGGAGGGGAAGAGTGCACACCGGCCCGCACCCCCGACATTGAAAATCACTTTTGCCAGCCTCCAGAGAACGAGAGAGATCGCCTTCGCCGCCTCTCCTGCAGCCCCCTCGCTAAGAGCCCGGGACAAAAGCACTTTCGGCGAAGGCAGCAACGAGTAGCCAGGGGCAAGAGGGGGGTAGAGGCGCGTGGGGGGTGGCCGCGGCTTCGGGTGCGCCCTTGGAAAAATCACTTTCGCTAGCCTCCTGAGAATGAGAGAGTGAGAGCGACAGAGCAAGATAGAAAGTGAGAAAGAGAGAGAGAGAGACAAAGAGGGGGTAGAGAAAGAGATAGCAAGAGAGAGAGAATGAGAGAGAGAAAGTGTGAGAGAGAAAACAAGAGAAAGTGAGAGAGAGAAAGGGGGGAGAGAAAGAGATAGCAAGAGAGAGAACGAGAGAAAGAAAACAAGAGAGAAAGAGAGAGAAAGCAAGAGAGAGAGAAAGAAAACAAGAGAGGGAAAGTGAGAAAAAGAAAGAGGAGCAAGAGGGGGAGAGATAGAGAAAGAGAAAGAGGGGGAGAGATAAAGAGAAAGAAAGAGAGATGAGAGAGGAAGGAAGAGAGTGAGAGAGAGAGAAAAAAGCAAGAGAGAGATAGCAAGAGAGAGAGAGAGAGAGCAAGGAAGAGAGAAAGACATAGAGGGCGGGAAGGAGGGAGAGAGAGAGCAAAAAAGAGAGGAAGAAAGAAAGAGGGATGGAGAGAGAGAAATAAGGGAAGGAAGAGAATGAGGGAGGGAGAAATAGAGCGAAAGGGAGGGAGAGATTTTTTTTTGTCCAAACTTTTCTTTAGCCGCCCCCCCTCCGGTTCAATGTTCCCCAGGATTTTGAAAATATGAATAATGTGCCGTGGCTCAAAAAAGGTTGGGAAACACTGCTTTAGACTATATTGTTTTCAACTGTGTTGTGTGGTGTGGTAAAGGAATTTGGCAATCTGTAAAGTAAATGGATAAAATAAATAAATTCTTAAAACTCATAATTTTATAAGAACTTCACAATTATTATTTTGCATTAGTGCTATTCTCTAAAAAGATGGTGCATAAATATACAAACAAGCAAAAACTATTAAGATTCCTGTGCTTTGATTTTTGTATTATAAAGTAACCTCATTTAAGCCTTGCTGTGACTTATTCGTTATTAATTCTAGGGTGGATGGTTCTAAATTAAAAATAGGGTGAGAAGAAATGAATGCAGAATGAGTGGGGGGAATATATCTTACCCCCAAAAGTGTCATTTTCGCTTTTGTTATAAAAAGAAACCAGCGGCTGTTTGGGAGAACTCAAGACATCAAAGATGTGTGAACAAATTTAGTTCTTGGCTCCTTGACAACTTCCCTCTAATTTCATCTGTTAATGAATACAACTTATTCTTGGATGAGTCACTGTGTTATCAGGCGATACAGCCAACACCAAAGATGATGAAGAAAATTTGTCTTTCCCTATCTAATCATCCACTTTAATATAAGTAATGTTTTCTTCTGGAACTCATTATTGAATAAAGCCTAAACAAATACTTAAAATAAACTAAGAGCAAGGACTCTCTTTGAGCTGTTGAGCTTGACTCCTGGGGAACACTTAGTTGTTCCCTTGGAAGTGGTTTTTTAATCTCCTTCTAAAATAATGCTTCAGCTTCCCGCTCTCTCCAACAATGTGGAATTTTTCTGGGACTTCCCATCCATATATAAATAAAGTCTGAGTCAGCAACCAGCAAGGACAAACCAATGGTAATTTAGCAGTAGAGTTGCTTAGCATTTTTTTTCCTGCCCCAAAAGCTATATTCCATTGGAATCAATGTGTCAACGGAAGGAGATAAGCTCTTGTGATAATCCACCCTCTCTCATCCTTTCTCCCTCTTTTTTCTCCCCCCCCCCTCTCTCTGTCTGTCTCTCACACAAACCAAGGCAGTAAGGAGGGTTTTTTCTCTCTCTCCAGTACTTGTGTTTTTATTGTTCGTAAGCTGCATAGAGTCGCTGATAGTGAGTATGTGGCTATGTAAATTTTCTGTATAAATAAATGCCCCTCCCCTTTTCTCTTTTTGCTGGATAGGCTTTTTTTTTTTTTACCTTCCAGAAATCTGAACAAATTATTTATAAAAGAGATACAGATCAAGAGCTAACTGTACTCCTGATAAAGAAATCCAGTACAACTTGTGATAACAATAGCAATGGAATTGATTCCTCATTGCTTATTTGACCCCTATGACAATCAAAATATTCTTGACATATTTTCTTTTATGTACGCCGAGAGCATATGCACCAAAGACTGATTCATTGTGAGTCCAATCACATTTGGCCAATAAATTATTCTATTCTATTCTATTCTATTCTATTCTATTCTATTCTGTTCTATTCTGCTCTACTCTATTATATTATATTATTTCAAGAAAAATACAGACAACTGAAGAATAATTCCAGAGAGGGCATAATGAGACACCATCACTGTTAATAAAGTTTTCTTATCTAGTTCAGCAATGGAATTGAAGGAGAAAAGGCTCTTTATATGCTCAAAGTCCATACCATTAGACTGCATTACACAATCTCTTGCCTTAGATCAGTTTCATGATGTGGAATCCCAGAACTACTTATAAAGTTCAGCATGGTATCACAGGTGATCACAGGAAATGCCACATCAGCTTGGTTTCTGGAATAAAAGAGCTGGACCTTTAAAAAAAGAGAGAGAGAGAGAGCCAGGGCAAAGTGACAAACTCATTCTTCTCTTCCATACATGGAAACAGGAAAGAGAAAACAGCCCTGAGGCACTCCAAAGAGGATTCCTTCTGATCAATGACTTTTCTTTTCTTTTTTCTTTTGCTATGAACTCTGTTGCCTCTGCTCCATTCCACTGTTTCATTTATAGGTAACAAGGCAGCTATTATCCCTAAGTTCAGACAATTACCTGAATTTCCCCACTGAGAAACCAAGACGTTGATTAACCCACAGAAACAATGCCAGTGTTGTTCTTCTTGAATGGGAACCCTGTCTAGGGGGCACTGAAAGGAAACCATCTGGATATTTGCTTTTTTTTCCTGGAAGAGTTTGGTAATAGATGACAGCATTTATTGTACTTCTCAAAGCTAGCTCTTGCTTCCTAATCTACAGCAATGAGGTCAGCTCTTGGCAGGTACCTGTAACTGACTAAAACTGGTTTGTCCCTGGAAGAAAGCCCAGGTGGGCATATGAGTTGGCTTCCTTTTATAGCATAATCCTAGTTCTGCTTTTGAGCTAAGTCTGTCTCTGGGCTGATCATGTCAACGAAAGTGGTTTCATACCAAATGGTTCAAATGCCTCCTGCATTTATCCTCCATATTTATTGTCCACTAGTGAAATGCAAGCTCCTGGCCAAGTCAGAGAGAAAACCCCCATGACTCTCCCCCCACTGTATCATCTCCCTATCTGGACCAAGTTATGAATGACCACTGCGAGACTGCAACTTCCAGCTACAATCGGGCCAAGACCAGCAACAAATTGTCCTTCTCTCTCTATGTATAGATAAGGCTGCTCCAAAGAACAGCCATCCTAAGCTTTGGGATTTCCAGAATCACACCTGGTGTGTGTGTGTGTGTGTGTGTGTGTGTATAGGGGGGGTAATGTTGTCCTGGAGCTATTGGCTACAAGTGACAGGAAAACATTAACTAGACAGAAATGTGAAACAATTCAAAGATAGTATTGGCATTGACATAGAGTCATAGATCAAATCCATATCAGGGACATTATTTTGTGCCACCATTTTTTCCCTTATTCTTAAACTGACACAGGGATTCATGTAAATATGATGTACATCTCTCAAGACAAGGACACCAGGTGAAGAAAGAGTCATTTTCGTCTAGTGATTGAAGCCCCCAGTCTAGAAACCAGGAGACTTCGAGTTCTAGTCTCACTTTAGGCATGAAAACCACTGAAATGGGCTCCTCTCTCTTTCTTTCAGTCCAGTCTACCACAAAAGATGGAAAATAGGAAGAGGTACTTTTGCCACCTTAAATTACCTTTAGGGCAATAAATGTGGAATGAAAATGTAATAAAAATAAATATGTAATATATGAAAGCAGGGGCAACATTGCTGGATGATTTAAAAAAACAACCTCTCCTGGAAGTTATCCATACTGTTCACCAAAATCATTAAAGCTTTTTCATTGTTGTTGTTGTTGTGTTCTTCACACCTAAAAGCCCATATGCCATCATCCTGGGAGGGGGAGGGGGGACACGTTCTCTGTTTCATTAATGTCATTTATTTGATTTAAGACCTTGTCCTTTTGCAGAAATCAAAGTAAAAGGATTTGAAAAATTCTCTCTCTGTCTGTCTCTGTCTCACTCTCTCTCTCTCTCTCTCTCTCTCACACGCACGCCATTTTTATCTTGTGTTTCTAGAGCTAAAACTGATATAGGGCTTTGCCATTAAAAAGCATACAAGAGGGTATTTATTTATCTAATTGCCTTTTTCAAATGGATGTCTCCCACGGGATGCTTCCATGACATATGGAGTTAATCTTATTCACATTTTAAAGCAAGGACTTTAGGAAAACAAATGGCACTTGATGTGGAAAAAAAAAATCCCCCATGAGTCAGAGAAGTTTAAATAACTCTGGATTTCTTCCTTTTTTCTTTTTTTCCTTACAGAGATGTTGTGGTAGGGTTAGAGCTTCCTGTATTCACTCCCTCCCCCCCAAAAAATACTGTAATTAAAGGCCCTTTTGCTCTCTCTTTTAAGTACAGTAAATAGCTCAGCTCAGCAGAACACTTTTCTTATGCAAATGTTTTGTCAGTGTATTGACAGAAACCTTGGTCATACCTTTCCTTGGTTCCCTGACCAGAATCAAGTTTTTACTGAAGCTTTTAATAGCCTCCTGGGCTGGAAGAATGCCCAGACAGTCATAGGATTGCCTGACTCATGATGAGCTTAAAAAAAATAAAACTGAAAGCAATTTTTTTTAAAAAAAGAAAAGAAAATATGCCGTTTACCAACATATTGATATCATAACAACAACTCTCCATAGCACCCATTCATTTCAGAAGTGGGTTTCAATGCGCATTACACAACTATGAAATGGTTTGGAGAATGTGCAAATATCATTCCAAATAGCTGAAATTTCTGAAGTGTTTGAGAAGCTTGTTCAAGGTCGCCTCTGCACCCAAACAAGTAGGCTGTCACATTACTGGTTTTGTTCTATTTACCGGGACAAAGTATTTTGCACTGTCACAGGGCAAGTATGACGGCTTGAGAACAAAGATAGAGACAGGCTGAAGTACTGGGAGACGGTTCATTGTGCAACTTTTGCAAAATGGAAAAATTCCATTTTGCAATTTAGGAAAACGTGATGGCTTTAAAAAGAAAACGCTTTGGGAATTTCATCATAGAAGGACAAAGGAGAAATTAAAGAAATGGAAGAAAAAATATAGTATGTTGAAAGCAAAATTATTCTCATTGCTAAATGCACAATTTACCTTTAGTACGACAGTATTTAAAGAGATTTAAAAATAAAAATAAAAATCATTCTACCTTCTTCATTCAATTTATTTTGCTCCTAGACAGATGCATGTTAAAAAAGACAAGAAAGAACAGAGTATACAGGCAGAGGGAGAAAGAGAATCAGATTTAATGTTAAGTTTTTCTAAGTGATTCATAGATCTCAATGTCCAGACTTGGAATTCTGTGCTGCAAGCAGTTTCGGTATTAATCAGATAGCTGTTGCCAAGGACTACAATCTGCTAACACACATATACAAAGAAACTTGGATTACTCATGCATTAGCTGTCACAGGTGTTGTTTGCTAACAATGTTTTAATTTATCATTCATTCAAGGACTGGATAGGTGAAAGGAAGTTTATTCCCATATGCCAACTCCCACCCTCCCCCACAAAAGCATAGTTTGAGCAGCAGCAGGTTACAATTTTTATTTATTTATTTGTTTATTTGTTTGTTTGTTTGTTTATTTATTTATTTACTTATTTACTTATTTACTTATTTACTTATTTACTTATTTACTTATTTACTTACTTACTTACTTACTTACTTACTTACTTACTTACTTACTTATTTACTTCCTTCCTTCCTTCCTTCCTTCCTTCCTTCCTTCCTTACTTACTTACTTACTTACTTACTTACTTACTTACTTACTTACTTACATACTTACTTATTAGATTTCTATGCTGCCCTTCTTGAGGTGACTCAGGGCAGCATACAACATCATAAATGGAACAACATGTAAAGAAATCTAAATGACTATAAAAATTATACAAATTACTAAAAAGTATTAAAAACCCAATATACAATCATATGCATTCATCCAATTCAATCATACATACCGTATTTTTCGGTGTATAAGACGCGCCTTTTCACCTCAAAAAGGTACATAAAAAATGGATGTGGATGTGGGGCAGGGATCAGCAGCCGCGGCAGCTATCCCCAAGGCTACCCGGCAGTCGTCAGCTGGAGGCCAGTGGCTCGGGCCTGGGGATGAGTGGGGCACGTGGCAGCAGCTTTGGAGAAGCGGGCGGGTGTGACCTCAATGCATCCAGCCTGCGGAAGAGCCCATGGGGCAGCTTCGATCATGTCAAACTTTTTACTAAGTCTGCACTACTGTTACTACTAGTTTTTTTCTCATAATTCCCATCACCAATTTCCTCCCACTTAGGACTGTATGACTGTAACTTCTTGCTTCTATCCTAAGATTTTTATTGATATTGATTGTTTCTTCATTGCTTATTTGACCCCTATGACAATCATTAAGTGTTGTACCACATGATTTATTTATTTATTTATTTATTTATTATTATTTATTTATTTATTTATTACATTTGTATGCCGCCCCTCTCCATAACCTCGGGGCGGCTCACTGCAAAAGTAAACACAATGTAAAATACAAATGTAATATTTAAAAACTAAAAAACCCATAATTAAAAAACATACACACAGCATACCATACACAAATTATATAGGCCTGGGGAAGATGTCTCAATTACCCCATGCCTGACGGCAGAGGTGGGTCTTAAGAAGTTTACAAAAGGCAAGGAGGGTGGGGGCAATCCTAATCTCCATGGGCAGCTGGTTCCAGAGGGTCGGGACTGCCACAGAGAAGGCTCTTCCCCTGAGTCCCACCAGATGACATTGTTTAGTCGACAGGACCCGGAGAAGGCCAATTCTGTGGGACCTAACTGGTTGCTGGGATTCATGCAGCAGAAGGTGGTCCCAGAGACATTCTGGTCCGATGCCATGAAGGGCATCCGTTCCAAATCTATTATTCTATGTCATTCATACATATATCTATATAGCTAAATATGCAAAGGTTCTTGACAAATCTATATTTTCTTTTATATACACTTAGGGCATCTGCACCAAGACAAATTCCTTGTGTGTCCAATCACACTTGGCCAATAAAGAATTCTATTCTATTCTATTCTATTCTATTCTATTCTATTCTATTCTATTCCATTCCATTCCATTCCATTCTACTATTACTATTTAATACTACACCATTTGGTTCATAATACATTTTTCTTTGTTTTCCTCCTCTAATATCTATGTGCATCCTATACATCGGTGCATCTTATACACCGAAAAATATGGTAGTATCAGCCAGAGACAATCTCATAACTCACAGCCCCCGTGCCTGCCAGCAGAGGTAGGTCTTGAGTGCTTTATGAAAGACCAGGAGGGAGGGGAGTACATATTTCTGTAGAGAGTTTGTTCCAGAGGGACGGGGCCACCATGGAGAAGGCTCTTCCCCTAGGCCCACCAACCGACATTGTCTGGCCGGCAGGACCTGAAGAAGGCTGCCTCTGCGGTATCTAACCAGTCGCTGGGATACATATATTTACCTGTACACTGGTGAGCTTTACGTACATCCTCCTGAGCAGGAAGCAAAAATGCGCCAAAATCGCATCAGGGAACACTCATGCTATTTCTGTGATTTTTTTTTTTTGCTTCTGTGCATGCGTGGAAGCAAAAAATTATCAAAATGCAATGCATGCCAGCCTCTCCTTGTGAGATTTTGCTTCTGCACATCTACAGGAAGCAAAAAAGGTTCAAAAATTCAGAAAAATAAATGGTGTCACCCAACAGACCAACAAAGATGGCACTGGACTGGTCGCATGCAAATTGCTCAATCTGGCAGCTGCTACTGGACCTGAGTTGCTTAGCGCACTGGTAGGAACCCACTAGAAGGTTGAAAATGAATAGGTTTATTATATTCAATATTATTATTGTAAGATTAGAGAATCAATATCAATGAAAAGAATACTGTTAAAAAATGTGACTGTTATTTCACAGAGATACTTGTACTCAGGTGACACACTCTTTAACAGAAGAAGGAATGTTTAAATTTAAAAAAATAAATTTAAAAATCTGAAATGGTTTAGAGCTCCTGCTCAAATAGGGGGTTGGGCCAGAATATCTCCAAGATCCGTTCCAAATCTGTTATTCTATGTCATTCATACATATATCTATATAGCTAAATATGCAAACGTACAGAAAAATCGCTTTTCTCATGTTCTGGAGATAATTAAAGTTGGTGCTTTTTCTCCGTTTACATCATGCCTCCTGTGATCTGTAGCACAGAAGACAGAAAATACTGTGTAAAAGTGCAACACGGATTAGATATTTCTCTGTGTGGTAACTGACAGCCTTTGCTTAGCGCAAAAAGTGTAGAAAGGACAAATGCCATAGTACTGTATAATATTTCTAGCAAACTAAGTTAAAGGTAAAGGTTCCCCCATACATGCATGCTAGTACAGTATTCCCAGCTTTAGGGGTGGTATTCATCTCTGTTTCTAAACCGAAGAGCCAGCTTTGTCTGAAAATGTATCCATGGCCATGGGGCTGGCATAACTAAACATTGAAGGAACGCTGTTACCCACCAGAGGTGGTCTTTATTTTTCTACTTGCATTTTTTACACGCTTTAGAACTGCTAGGTTAGCAGAAGCTGGGACAAGTAACTGGAGCTCACCCTGTTACGTGGCGCTTGGGATTCAAACCACTGAACTGCCAACCTTTCTGATTTATAAGCTCAGGGTCTTTGGACCCAGGGGAAGAGCCTTCTCTGTGGTGGCCCCGACCCTATGGAATCAACTCCCCCCAGAGATTAGGATTGCCCCCACCCTCCTTGCCTTTCGCAAACTCCTTAAAACCCACCTCTGTCTTCAGGCATGGGGAAATTGATTCCCCTGGGCTGTTTCCATTTTATGTATGGTTTGATTGAGATGTATGATTGTTTTTTATATTAAGGGTTTTAAATTGTTTTTAATCATTGGATTTGTACTGTTTTGTTGTTGTGAGCCACTCCGAGTCTTCGGAGAGGGATGGCATACAAATCTAATTATTATTATTAATAATAATAATAATAATAATAATAATAATAATAATAATAGCAATGAAAGAAAATTGAGCTGCTTGCCTAATCTGTTATCATACTGAACCCTGACGGTTCAGCACAAAACCTTAAAATGTTACCATGCTCCTCAACAAATAATGTTGTCTATCATTTGTCCTTTTTGTAATTATTCAATTTATTTTGTATCTGGTTGCATGGCCACCAAGCAACACACACAAAATAACCCATGTCCACAGTGTGACAGCCCATCACTGGAAGCATCTATAGGTGATGGTAGAAAACTTTGCAAGCTGTAAACCTCTGCTGAGATTTGGAAAGGCTGATTGTGCTGTGCTATAAGCAAGCTATTAATTTAAAAAGACTCCAAAATTGATTTAATACATAATTTCATAATTTTGCATTTTCTGATGCAGGATACAGGATACAGGACTAATCCTAATTCATCTCCCCCACCCCTTGCGTAATTTCTTTTAATGTGTACTTTTTACATTCAACTTCCTTTTTTAATGCTTTATTTAAAGACACTTTTGCCTTGGCATCCTTTTTAAAATGTACAGTTGCCAAAAATATACTTTTACTGAAAAATACAGAGTCTTAGAATTTAAAAGGATGCTGCCAACACACTGGAAAATTTATACAGAAAAAAAAAATTGGCCTCTACTGCCATACTCAGTGAATCTAAGATGAATTAAATAAAATTATGGAGATGGAAGGGAGCGGACTTCTTTTGAATAACTTATAATGTACAGCACTGGCTTTTATGCATTTTCCCCAGAAATACTGATTTTTTATTTTTTTTTACCAATGCTTAAATTCATGCATGTGTGACATACATGAGGGTCAGAATTGTCTACTTCAGGAATGGGCAATTAATTTTCATAACAAACCAATGAAAAACTGGGACTATTATGGAGGCTGCCCCATCCGATGCTGCCCTATCTCCTTGTCAACACTCTACCCTGACACACACCACCACCAATCTGCCCCCCTGCAATCAACACTATTTACACCTACTGAGTCTCAGACAGGAACTGCCTATAGTTTGAATATGGCCCATAGGCTCTAAAATGCGCAGATCTGGTTTAGTAGCTGTTCTGTCTGGGTTCCCCCAGATGTCAACACCAACTAAAAAGAGTATCCAGACACACTGGTAAAAAGCAAAGTCATTTTATATCTTTGAAAACAAACACAGATAACAAAAACTGTTCTTACAAACTGGAATGCTATGAAGCTTCACAGAAGAGTCACGACGGCCAGACAATACAACAGGCTTCTTGCTGGCACACACACCACTGTAGATAATAAAACCCACGCCTCCCCCAAGTTTTCAGCCTTTGAGGCCACAAGCCAGAATCAGAGACGCCAAGGATCGAAGCAAGGTCACAGGACTCCCAAAAGATAACTCTCCACAATACAGGAAGGGCGGGCCTGCCTTTTCAACCTTTCTGAGGAGAACCACACCCAAACCCAGCTGTTGCCTATTAGGGATGGAAATACCTGGCTAATTGTCCCCTTCTTTGTGCTGCCCTTCTCTGCCTCATATCTATGATGGCTTGTGCGTTCTCATCTAATGACTCCAGGCTACTCGCTGGGGAGAGCTCCCCCCCGGGGGTCTCAGGCTGTTCTGTTTATTGGCCAGACACCAGGAGTCTGTGAATTTGGCTAGTCGATCACTCTCAAACCAACTCAGCTCACAGGATTGCTGTGATGTTAAAATAACAGCAGGGAGGAGTATCAGGTATGTTTGCAATAGCATATAATAATAATAATAATAATAATAATAATAATAATAATAATAATAATAATAATAATAATTTATTAGATTTGTATGCCGCCCATCTCCGACAATGATAAAAACAATATTATAGTAGCACAAATCTAATATTAAAAGAAATAACTAAAACTCTATGATATTAAAACCAAACAACGCATACATACCAAACATAAATTCTAAGGAGCCTGGGGGAAAAATGTCTCAAATCCCCATGCCTGGCGGTGTAGGTGGATCTTGAGTAGTTTACGAAAGACAAGGAGGGTGGGAGCAGTTCTAATCTCCGGGGGGAGTTGATTCCAGAGGGACGGGGCCGCCACAGAGAAGGCTCTTCCCCTGGGGCCTGCCAGACAACATTGTTTAGTCGACGGGACCCGGAGAAGGCCAACTCTGTGGGACCTTATCGGTCGTTGGGATTCGTGCAGTAGCAGGCGGTTCCGGAGGTACTCTGGTCCAATGCCATGTAGGGCTTTAAAGGTGAAAAACAACACTTTGAGTTGTGACCGGAAATTGATCGGCAGCCAATGCAGGCCACAGAGTGTTGTAGAAACGTGGCCGAATCTGGGAAGCCCCATTATAGTTCTCACGGCCGCATTCTGCACGATCTGAAGTTTCCAAACACTTTTCAAAGGTAGCCCCACGTAGAGAGCGTTTGACTTATATACCGCTTTGCGGTGTTTTACAGCCCTTTCTGAGGGGTTTATAGAGTCAGCATATTGCACCCAACAATCTGGGTCCTCATTTTACCCTTCTTGGAAGGATGAAAGGATGAGTCAACCTTGAGCCTGGTGGAATTTGAACTGTCAGTTTGCAGTCAGCTGGCAGTCAGCAGAAGTGGTTGCAATACAGCACTCTAAACACTGCGCCACCAAGGCACAAGATGTAATATAAATAAATTAAAATAAATAGTACATCCATTGCTACTATTTGTTCCATGGCTAAATTCCCTTTAGCAGATCATGGCCTTCTGAGGTTTAAAAAAAAATGTTAGGAGATCAAATAGGAATGAACTAGATCTCTGCAACTATCTTGAAATATGACCAATGTGCCAGAAACCAACAATTGCAAGTCGCAGCTAAAATTAATTCTTGACCAACTGACCTTACAAACAGCAGTCTGAGGTTAAGAATGGTGGGGAGAAAAAATCCCTGAGTAGATGGATTTTTTAAAAAAACACACGAAAAAAAATAACTGTGTTTCAAGGGAGGCGAGAGTGCACGAAAATTTGGCTGCAATGCTCTACAATTCACTGCGTAGTTTCAGAATAGGAGGTGATCTTGCTGAGGCAGGAGAAAAACCGCCTTGCTATTCCTGGATTCTGCCCACCAGCTCTTGAAAAGCTAAACAAACAGTCTTCCTTTAAGGAAGCTGCTGCCCAAGAATATGCTAGAGTTAGTTGCTTTTCATCATGCCCATCACCTATCTCCTTCCACTTATGACTGTAACTTGTTGCTTGTATTCTTACCATTTAGATAAAAATGGATTGCTTATTTGACCCCTATGACAATCATTAAGTGTTGCACCTCATGATTCTTGACAAATGTATCTTTTCTTTTAGGAACGCTGAGAGCATGTGCACCAAAGATAAGACCAATAAATAATTTCTGCTCTATTCTACTCTACTCTACTCTACTCTACTCTTCTCTTCTCTTCTCTTCTCTTCTCTACTCTTCTCTTCTCTTCTCTACTCTACTCTTCTCTTCTTCTCTACTCTACTCTTCTCTTCTCTTCTCTACTCTACTCTTCTCTTCTCTACTCAACTCAACTCAACTCAATTCCTGCTGAAAAGTTTGAAATAAATATGATTCAAATGGATACCTGCTCTTTTTTTCTCCTTGGCAACTGGGCCCCATGGAGTTAAGCCTCTTTATCACACTTGGAAGAATAGAACAGAACAAAACAGAGCAGAGCAGAGAAGTTGGAAGGGACCTTAGAGATCTTCTAGGGCAACCCCTTCTCAGGCAGGAAACTCTATACCAGTGATGGCGATAGGGAAGGACTGCCCGTTGCTGGTGTTACTGGTGTGCTCCCGGCAGCGGGTGTGGGCAGACACTTGTCGGGCACATGCATTTGTGTAAGATTCAGCTTCCTGTGCATGTGCAGAAGCCAGATCTTGTGTGAGGATGCTCACATGTGCAAGATTTCTCTGACTTTCTGTGATTTCTTTGCTTCCGCACATGCACCGGAGCAAAAAACACAAAAAATGCCAAAATGCTTTGCACACAAGCATCCTCATGCGAGATTTGGCTCCCTGTGCATGCACAGAAGTCGAATCTCTCACTGATGTGTGTGCACACCTGCTGGTTAGCTGGAGCTATGTGTGTAGCTCCATTTTTCTAACTGCAACTGCTTACCTGACCATACTGGCTGCAGCCCAAAACTGATGATGAACCTATGGCACACCTGCCACAGGTGACACGGGGAGCCATATCTGCCAGCATATGAGCTGTTGCCTTAGCTCAGATCCAGCACGTATGTGTACACCAGCCAGTGATTTTCTGGGAGGTGGGAGTGGGCATTTTCCCCCTCCCCAGACTCTAGAGAAGCCCCTGGAACCTGGGGAGGGCAAAAAACAGAGCTTTTGGCCCCACTCAAAGCCAGGTAATGGAGGAGCAGGAGTGGACCATATGCACATGCATGAGTGGTGTGGCAGCACTGAATTATGGATGTGGGCACTCGAACATGTGCAATAGTGTGCATGCGTGCAACTTAGGCACCAGTGGAAAAAAAGGTTTGCCATCACTGCACTATACCATTTCAGACAAATACTTGTCCAATTTCTTTTTTTCTATTGATTAATTGTTATAACTTAATGCTTAATGATCACATGATTCACTTAACAACTCAATATTGAACAATTGTGTCTGTTCTGCCAGTGCGTTTCAACCGCCCGTAATTACAGGGTAATTAGTCCAGGAAGACACACACCACACGATAAAAGAAAAACCCAAAAGTTTTTATAAACAGAAAAACAGAAACATCTCCCTTTTTAAATGTCAAAGGGATTTTCTGGTACACACAAGGCACAGGTTAAATGCAATCCAATTGCTCACCCAATAACTGGGAAATTGAGTCCAATTCTAAAGTCCAGAGAGTCCACACAATCTTGAACAGCAAAAAAACCACGATCTTGATGAAACAATGAATCAGATAAACTGCCATGAGGCTAAAACACCAGGCTGCACTTTTATCTGTAGTACTAATTACAGCAGCCCCACCCAACCACAGGTGGCCTCATTTTCTCTTGTAATAATCCTTCAGTTGTTGTCTCCTATGCATCACTCTACGCATGCGTGGATGTGTCATTAATTCTTGTTCAGAATCCAGGGATGATACAGATGATTAATCTCCTCCTTGGCTGTCTGCCAAACTCCCCTCTTCCCTGTCACTCATGCTTCCTTGGTCAGAGGAGGCTTCGTCGGCAGATTCCATTGGGAGCAAAACAGGCCTGTGGCATGTGGATGTTTCCCCCATATCCACCTGCACATTCCTTGGGGCAGGAGCTGGGCCAGAGCTAACCACAACAGTGTCAAAAGAAAAAGTCATAACATCGGTCCTGATTCACTTAAAAACTTCCTTGCCTAGCAACAGAAATTCTGGTCCCAATTGTGATTTTAAGTCAATGACTACCTGTATTGGTGAATTCCTATGGGCCAGAAGTGTCTTATTTTGACATGTAGCACCGATTATTCTTTCACAAAGTGCTACAGCACATTTGTTAAGACAAGCAAATCAGCTCTTTGTTAAAGAAATATTTCGTGTTCCTCCAGGAAATCAAACTAGCCCTCAATAAAGCAAAGCATGGATATTTATTGTGACATCTAATGCTGCCAAAACGCTAGTTGAATTTACTAGTTCTGCTGATATGTAATGACTCTTGATCCACATAAGCGCCTTGAAACCTCAAGGCAGAGAGCATTGCAACCATGTGCTCCAATTGCCAAAAGCAATCTCAGGGCAAAATAGCTAATAAAAAGATACTCGGAGGCTTATATCCATGGCAATAGGGAATGAGGGGGAATACCAATGAATTCTTAGCCCCAGAATGATTTTTGGTTTCATTTTCCTTCCCACATTACAGTAACTGTCTGATAATTTCCTCCTGGAGGTGAACAAACATTAGCTATGACTTAATGTTGTGAATCTGAATTTTAACAAGGCAAGTACGTGTGTCTTGGGAATAGAGAGAAAAAGGAGAGTAGACAGCTTGCTTTATTCTCCCTGAACTACATTATTAAAAGAACTCGGCAAACCATATTCCTCACCCCAAAACCAGACACATATTTCTGCTTGCGTCCTGAAGCTCAAATTGTTTCACCAAATTGTGTCGCTATTCAAGTTCTCAACTGTGTCTTTATACTGAAATTATTGGATTCTTTTTTAAATGAAATTAGCACAAAGCCAATGTTATCCAGGTACAGGGAAGCATTATGAAACAGTGTGACGCTGATATTGATTTCTGAAATAAAAACAAGGTGAATGGTAATCATCCCATAGGGATCCTTGAGATCCAGTTCCAGTCAACACACAGGAATCCTCGTATTCTGTCTCTCATGCTCTGAGCAGAGGGTTAAAGCCTCCATGGTTGATAAGATATAAGGATCCAGAAGTCATTAGCTCTCGTTTCCTTCTGTTAATTTCCTCAGTTCTTTTTTCCCCCCTTTGTTAATTGCACAGCCGGCCAGATGTTGAGACTGAATTGGCATTTTTGTCTACTTATATGGTCCTTCCCAAGGATCTGGGATAGACAGAAGTTGTTGTTTTATAATGTTAAAGAAATTGTGACCGGATGTAAGCTGTCCCAAATAAAGCTGCCTTTTTCAATTGACTGGTGGTGATATTGTAAATGTCAATGATGTTCTGGATATTTTGGGATTGCATCTATTACTATTGCTGGAATCTTTGTTTTTTTTGTGTTTTTTTTGCCAGAGGTCATTCTACTTCTATTTCCAGGTATATATCTATATCTATATCTATATCTATGTCTATGTCTATGTCTATGTCTATGTCTATGTCTATGTCTATATCTATATCTATATCTATATCTATATCTATATCTATCTATCTATCTATCTATCTATCTATCTATCTATCTATCTATCTATCTATCTATCTATTTATATCTGTCTATCATCTATCTATCTATCTATCTATCTATCTATCTATCTATCTATCTATCTATCATCTATCTATCTATCTATCTATCTATCATCTATCTATCTATCTATCTATCTATCTATCTATCTATCTATTTATATCTATCTATCATCTATCTATCTATCTATCTATCTATCTATCTATCTATCATCTATCTATCTATCTATCTATCTATCTATCTATCTATCTATCTATTTATATCTATCTATCATCTATCTATCTATCTATCTATCATCTATCTATCTATCTATCTATCTATTTATATCTATCATCTATCTATCTATCTATCTATCTATCTATCTATCATCTATCTATCTATCTATCTATCTATCTATTTATATCTATCTATCATCTATCTATCTATCTATCTATCTATCTATCTATCTATCTATCTATCTATCATCTATCTATCTATCTATCTATCTATCATCTATCTATCTATCTATCTATCTATCTATCTATCTATCTATCTATCTATTTATATCTATCTATCATCTATCTATCTATCTATCTATCATCTATCTATCTATCTATCTATCTATCTATCTATCTATCTATCTATCTATTTATATCTATCTATCTATCTATCTATCTATCTATCTATCTATCTATCTATCTATTTATATCTGTCTATCATCTATCTATCTATCTATCTATCTATCTATCATCTATCTATCTATCTATCTATCTATCTATCATCTATCTATCTATCTATCTATCTATCTATCTATCTATCTATTTATATCTATCTATCATCTATCTATCTATCTATCTATCATCTATCTATCTATCTATCTATCTATCTATCTATCTATCATCTATCTATCTATCTATCTATCTATCTATCATCTATCTATCTATCTATCATCTATCTATCTATCTATCTATCTATCTATCTATCTATCTATCTATCTATTTATATCTGTCTATCATCTATCTATCTATCTATCTATCTATCTATCTATCTATCTATCATCTATCTATCTATCTATCTATCTATCATCTATCTATCTATCTATCTATCTATTTATATCTATCTATCATCTATCTATCTATCTATCTATCATCTATCTATCTATCTATCTATCTATCTCTATCTATCATCTATCTATCTATCTATCTATCTATCATCTATCTATCTATCTATCTATCATCTATCTATCATCTATCTATCTATCTATCTATCTATCATCTATCTATCTATCTATCTATCTATCTATCTATTTATATCTATCTATCATCTATCTATCTATGTACCTACCTACCTGCCTGCCTGCCTGCCTGCCTGCCTACCTACCTACCTACCTGCCTGCCTGCCTGCCTGCCTGCCTACCTACCTACCTACCTACCTACCTACCTACCTATCTATCTATCTATCTATCTATCTATCTATCTATCTATCTATCTATCTATCTATCTATTTTGATATTCTGGTTCCTCCAGGTATTGCCACATTCATTACCCAGACTTGTGTCCCTTTTTTCTTGACAATTGTTAAGTCTGGGGCACTATGTAGCAGATGCTTGTCTGTTTAACTTTTAAAGTAGGCTTGGGGTATTTTTCATTTATCCTGATCTTACATACAAAAATGTAAGATCACAACCACCAGTTCTTTAGCTGGTGTTGGCCTTTATACAATCAAGTTCTTTCCAAAAACTTAGGATATTGTAATTGTATGGTAGGTGCAGAGCCAAACAGCATGGCATTTTGTAATTGACAGCCTGAAATTTTGCCAGTGCATGTATTTACTAAATTTTATCCAAGATTTATTTGGGGTATCACATCCAGGAGGCTGATAACCACTGAGACCACCATGGCCTATTATCCACACCACCCTCCATGAGTACCTTCCAATACGTAGTGGGTTGCTCCCAATTCGGACCAGTTCTTAGAACCAGGAGCAGCAGCAGCCCGGGATGCTTCTGTGCATGACATGTAGCAAAATAATTCAGAACATACTACTATCTCCAATGCTTCATCTCATGAAAATGAGACAGAAATGTTAAAAGAGAGAGAATGGAAATTAATGCTTTCTTTAGAACTCATTTCTCAGACTGAATGGTGCACATTGGAACAATGCTTATATCACCACCCTGGGACCTAGGAAGCAAATATTAATAATAACAACAGCAGAAGCAGCATCAACACCCACTAATTACATGCTGAGATCTACTATTTACCAAATTATCTAGATAGTAGCATTCTTTTTTTTTGTACTCTTAAAAACAGTTAAGTGGGATCAAGGAGAATACGTTATGCAAGTAGCAAGAGACCCCAATAATCAAAATTAGACTTTATGCATTTATAAGCAAAGGAGCAAAATTTCCACACTGAAAACAAGAAACAATGTATTGGAAAAAATTACATAAATTCAGGATAAATACTCATAATTGACATAGGTTTCCTGTACTTATCATAAGTAACAATGCATCCAGCTCTGTAATCCCTGAAAGGACTTTTCAGCCTGTGTGTCACAGTGACTAATTAGAATCCATTCTCTTCTCTTCAGGCAAACTAGGAATTTCCCACTGGTAAATTGCTAACTTCAACTATCAATGAAAATAGGATACAATCTCTTCCTCCCCCTTGATTTGTGCTGGGGATGTGGTTTTCCTACTAAGAGACAGTCCCTCACATTATCAGATCAGTAGTTAAAGACACATGAAGCCTAATGCTATTATACAGCTTTCAGCTGCTTCTGATATTTGCAGATCAGATGCCTGGTTCATAAAAATTGTCTGAGGTTAAGTGAGTGCTTATAAGTTACTACTTGTTCCATCAATGATCATTTAAGCTATTTTGTCTCCCGCTATCCTATTTTACACGTGCCTTCAATTTTTCCAAGCCTAAGGATCTTATCTTTTCTTCTCCTCTTTTATTTCAGCATTATGGGTCTAGATATTTAAGCTTTAACTTCATTTGAAAACTTCAGATTGTGCAGAATGCAGCTGCGAGAGCAATCATGGGCTTCCCAAGGTATGCCCATGTTACACCAACACTCCACAGTCTGCACTGGTTGCCAATCAATTTCTGGTCACAATTCAAAGTGTTGGTCATGACCTATAAAGCCCTTCATGGCATCGGATCAGAATATTTCTGGGACTGCCTTCTGCCGCATGAATCCCAGCAACCAGTTAGGTCCCACAGAGTTGGCCTTCTCCAGGTCCTGTCGACCAGGTCCTGTCGTTTGGTGGGACCCAGGAGAAGAGCCTTCTCTGTGGCGGCCCTGACCTTCTGGAACCAGCTCCCCCCAGATATCAGAGTTGCCCCCACCCTCCTTGCCTTTTGCAAGCTCCTTAAAACCCACCTCTGTCGTCAGGCATGGGGGAATTGAAATTTTCCTTCCCCCTAGACTTATAGAATTTATACATGGTTTGCTTGTATGTATGAGTGGTTTTTTAAATTGGGGGTTTTTAGATTATTTTTTAATATTAGATTTGATTACATTGTCTTTTTATATTGTTGTTAGCCACCCTGAGTCTTCGGGGAGGAGCGGCATGCAAATCTAATAGATAGATAGATAGATAGATAGATAGATAGATAGATAGATAGATAGATAGATAGATAGATAGATAGATAATCCTTCTAGATAGTTATCTGACTTGACTTCATTTGAGAATAAAATGGAATGGAACAGAATGGAATGGAACAGAATAGAACATTTATTGGCCAATTTATTGCACTTGTGGACATACAAGGAGTTTGCTTCTGGTGCATAAGCTCTCAGTGTACATACAAGCACAAGTGATAAATCATGATCATACTCATAAAATACAATCATCAGTTCTAGTTGTCCATAGAATTCTCAACAATTTCTCAACACAGCAATTCAAAAACCCTACATAATTAATAAGTCTAATGAATAATAATAATTTTGTTGTAGTTGGGCATCTAGATTCTAAGGGCAGGTAAAGTGATCTTTTTTTGATGCTGACACCTCTTATGAGTAGATTTACAAAAAGGCCTGATAAAATTGTCACACCCAAAATGAAGAATGACATATGAGGATTCTTCCAAGTTTAATTCTTTTCACACATAATATACACGAAGAATGATTAGGGAGGTGCTGTATTTACCCCTTTTCTCTCAAATGTAATACCTGAACCCAGTTGCCTCTGAAATGCACTCCCTCCCTTCTGGGTACCCTCTCCTCATTACATTCCACAACAAGAATATGGGGATTTAAGCCAAGGAGAGTTTCTCTAGATCAAAGCCAATGAACACACTGGAAATTGTTTGTTTGTTTGTTTTGTCCAATACACAATAATACACAATGAGGGTTATAGAGGATATAATCAGGTAGAATGCATTAAAGGGGGGAATAGATGAGAAAATAAAGGAGTGAAATATAACTATGAGAGAATAGCAGGAAAAGATATAGGTATAGAAGAGAAGATATAGGAGATATAGGAGAGACAATAGGATAGGGGACGGTAGGCATTCTGGTGCACTTATGTACGCCCCTTAGTGACCTCTTGGGAACAATATTTTGTTAGTTCTAGACTCTGAATTGTATATGATTTCAAGCTAATATCTGAATTTTAAAACCTAAAACTGAAGCCATATTGTATCACACCAAACTATTATTATTATTTATTTATTTATTTATTTATTTATTATTTATTTACTTACTTACTTACCGTACTTACTTACTTACCGTACTTACTTACTTACTTACTTACTTACTTACTTACTTATTTATTTATTTGTATGCCACCCCTCTCCGAAGACTCGGGGCGGCTCACAACAACAATAATACAATATACAGAATACAAATCCAATATTAGATAAAAAGCTAAATTAAAACCCATAAATATTAAAAACAATTGGTACTGCACAATCACACCGTTCTCATGTATTACAGTCAGAAAAAAAGGTGGTGGTGGGGAAAGAGATAGTTAGTCCCCCATGCCTGGTGACATAAATAGGTCTTCAACATCTTGTGGAAGGCAGGAAGAGTGGGGGCAATTTGAATCTCTGGGGAAATTGAAATTGTAAATATGAACATGACGCCTAATGTCAAATTAAACATCTCCCATTCCTTCACTGTGTAGTTAATGCTGCATTATTTAATGAAACTTACCGCATATTAACTCTCGTATTTCAAAAATGCAAATGAATATTAACAATATTGATCTGTATGAAAATATTGCATTTATATTTATTTTCTTGTCAGCCTTCATTTATTTCAATTTAAAATTGCTGATATATTTAAAGAAAAAGAAATCTTCTCTAGCTCATCATACAAAGGATTTTATGTGAAGTGAAAATTGTATAATATAAAATTATTTTAAACTCCTGTCAAATATATAGCTTAATCATAGAATTATATTTGAAGATTAAATATTTGCCACTTGGAAACTCTAGGGAAAGCTGAAATTCATTTTTCCCTCATTTAACTAAGCATTGTATTAATTAATGCACTTCAAAGTGATTAAAAGCATTTTTAAAATAATGAGCAATACTAAGACTGACAAATTAATTGATTGATTGGTGCATGAGCTGAGGCCTAAATGGATTAAAATTTGCATATTAACACAGATTCAATCTTTTGTCTATAATGAGCCACTTGTTATATTGTATCATCCTTTGAGTAGACTCATCCTAAGATAAATATGAGAATTCAATAGATTGGTGCTATATAGAAGAACAGAGAGAAAAATATATATTTTATTAGTAGTAGTACTAGTAGCAACAGTGGTAAAATTGTACTGATGATATCTTTACATCTTTAAATTATGTTTCATTGTATTAATTGGATAATTGTGGGTAGATTTGCAGTCTTGTAATCTGCCAGACACCTAAAGCTGTCTTGGACCTAGTAATTAGAAGAGTGGAAATGTCTGTATTAACACCTTTCAAGCAAACAGGTAAAGTAAAGTTTATCTAAACAGTGACATGAAGCTTGCAAAGTTGTGAAATGTGGGTAAATACTGAACACCCTTTATTCCAGCTTAGGAGTGCAATTTAAAAAGCATTTAAAAAATATTCCCACTGATCCGATGGGGTGGGAGGTATTTTACCACTGTTGCTACTAGTACTACTCAAAACTGGGCAATCCACCTATACTTTTTACAGAGGGAAAAAAAACAGGTTCTTATTATAAAACAAAAGCAATTCCACTTTCTCCACTTTTTAAACATCAGGGCATCTTCTCTTTAAAAAACGGAAGTGTGAAAAAAAAAATCTAGACCTGGCCTTGCAAATAGGAAAGGAATGGTTGATTCTCTTTGATGAGACAGAAAGAAAGTGTGAAAAACTTTTGTTTTAATCTAGAACACTAAAACAATATCACTGGAGTCCCCACCCTGTCTGTATCTTTATCTTGTTTACCTTTATCCTTTTTTCTCCACCCACATTTAATGCTGATCATCTTGAAAAATTCAGTCAAGCAGCATCTGTACTGTGAACCCTCTATATATAAACTGTATAAATCTCAGTGGTTTGTACGCCAGTGTTTTTCAGCCTTGGCAGATTGAAGATGTGGGAACTTCAATTCCCAGAATTCCCCAGCTAGCATGGTTGGCTGTAAAATTCTAGATGCTGAGTTTCACAGAGCTTAAAGTTGCCAAGTATTGAGCAACACATGGTGCAAATCGACTGCTGCCATCTACTTATTCATTAACATTTTCACCATCAAAACCGACTACCTTTTCTTGTCTCGGATGTGTGCCTGAATTCTTACATATGTAAAAGAAGAGTTCTAAATCTAATTTCTTCCAACATGACATTTTAATCTTGGGGTTGTAGTAAAAGGGCACGTCTTACATTTATGTTTAAGTGGCACCAATCAACATTAATTTATAGGTATGCTCCAAGATCTCCTGGGGTTATTAAACCAAGAAAGACTTGGGAATATTTAAAAAAATGGTTGCATGACATGCATACTGAAAGTACACTTTATGCTGGACCATTTATCTATTGTTTAGGAACATGAAAAGAGCAAAAGTTGAACAGGTGTTTTTTGGGAACACTTTTAGCTGGTTCCATAAACCATTAAGCAACAGTACTGGGACATAAACAATCCATTCCAACTCCAGATTCTGATGGTTCAAGAAAAGAGAGGCAGCAAAATGACTTGAACACATTCCCCATTCTCCCACCATAGAATCTAGATCTTCTTAAGAACCCTGTTGTAGAAGAAACAGAATGAGTATATAATGTTCCCACTTCCTATTTTCACAATACCAACCCTGTGAGGTGGCTTGGGTTGAAAGGAACTGACCCAAAGACATCTTTCATTCCTAAGGAAGAACTAGACCTCTTGGTCGCTTACACTTTAAACACTTCTCCAAATTGGTGCTCTCTTAATATAACAGCTATAGGACAAATAGTCCTAGACTTAGAACCACTGTTTAACTGATCAAAATTAGAACACCACTAAAAAACCACCACCAACAACAAAACACAAACATATTTTGGTGTATAAGACACACTTTTTTCCTCTCTAAAAGAGGCTGATAATTTGGGTGGGTC
This sequence comes from Erythrolamprus reginae, assembly GCF_031021105.1. NCBI lineage: Eukaryota > Metazoa > Chordata > Lepidosauria > Squamata > Dipsadidae > Erythrolamprus > Erythrolamprus reginae. The sequence continues at coordinate 17,202,124 of NC_091963.1, read as the reverse complement.
TTATACTGTGAATGTAGCTTTTTTTCCAGCCCTAACTAGCTTCTAATAATCTTTCCAACTCTTACCATGCAAGCTCTTTCATTGTTTCTCTCTGCAAAGAATGTTTTCCAACCCCTACGTCTTTGTAGGGTTTTTTCATTACTCTAACTTGCTCCGAGTAAGTTTCTTTCCAGCCCTAACCAGGTGCTAAAGATGTTCCCAGCTCTTACCAGCTTGCAAGCTCTTGCAATGTTACTTTCTGTGAAGAATGTTTTCCAAACCCTGTCTTTGATTTTTTCCCCCCATTCTCTATTTGCTCCATATGTTTCTTTCCAGACTTAACCATGTGCTAACAATGTCCCAGCTTTTACCAGCTTGCAAGCTCTTTCATTGTTACTCTCTGCCAAGAATGTTTTCCAAACCCTGTTTTTGTAGAGGTTTTTTTCATTGCTTTACTTGCTCCAGATATTTATTTCCAGCCTTAACCAGTTGCTATGAATGTACCCAAGCTCTTTCATTGTTACTCTCTGCAAAGAAGAATGGTTTTCCAAGCTCTAAGTCAGGGTTCTCAAAACTTGGGAACTTTAAGACTTGTGGACTTCAATTCCCAGAATTCTCCAGCCAGAAGCTGGCTGGAGAATTCTGGGAGTTGAAGTCCACAAGTCTTAAAGTTCCCAAGTTTGGAGACCTCTGCTCTAAGTCTTTGCAGGGTTTTTTCCATTGCTCTACTTGCTCAGATTGTTTCTTTGCAGGTGCTAATGATGTTCCCAGCTCTTACTGGCTTGCAAGCTCTTTCATTACTCTCTCAGAATATTGTTTTTTAAGCCCTTAACCAGGAGATAAAATAATGTAACAAGCAGGAAGAGGGAAATTGTGATCCCGCTATATAGTGCGCTGGTGAGACCACATTTGGAATACTGTGTTCAGTTCTGGAGACCTCACCTACAAAAAGATATTGACAAAATTGAATGGGTTCAAAAACGGGCTACAAGAATGGTGGAAGGTCTTAAGCATAAAATGTATCAGGAAAGACTTAATGGACTCAATCTGTATAGTCTGGAGGACAGAAGGAAAAGGGGGGACATGATCGAAACATTTAAATATGTCAAAGGGTTAAATAAGGTTCAGGAGGGAAGTGTTTTTAATAGGAAAGTGAACACAGGAACAAGGGGACACAATCTGAAGTTAGTTGGGGGAAAGATCAAAAGCAACATGAGAAAATATTATTTTACTGAAAGAGTAGTTGATTCTTGGAACAAACTTCCAGCAGACGTGGTTGGTAAATCCACAGTAACTGAATTTAAACATGCCTGGGATAAGCATAGATCCATCCTAAGATAAAATACAAAAAATAGTATAAGGGCAGACTAGATGGATCATGAGGTCTTTTTCTGCCATCAGTCTTCTATGTTTCTATGTTTCTATGTGTTGAAGCTGACCAGACTAAGGACGCTAGCCAGATGAATACCTGATAAGGAGATTCTTTTCCCCATTTTCCTCCCCCAAAACTAATGTGCGTTTTATATTCCAGTGTGTCTTATACTCCAAAAAATATGGTAGGTTCCAGTACTTGCACTTACAACTGTTGCATGATGCTCATGTATCATGCGATCAAAATTTGGTGCTTGGCAACTGGCATGCAGTTATGATGTTTGCAGCATCCCAGGGTCATGTGATTACCATTTATAACTTGACTCCCCTTAAGCAGAGTCAATGTGGGCAGCCAGATTTACTTCAATAATGTATGGTTTACTCAACAATTACAGTAATTGCTTAACAACAATGGCAACAAAGCTTATAATATACTATCTTGCTTAGCAACAGAAATTCTGCTCCCGGTTGTAATTGTGAGAGGAAGACTACCATGCAGATATAGGAGTGATAGAGATAAATATATTCTCATTCCCTCCCTCCCTCTCCCTGTCTCTGTCTCCCTTTCTCTCTCCCTTTCTCTCTCTCTCTCTCTTTGTCCTCCACTGCACTCTCACAAATGGGTTGCAATTATGTTTATGTTTGTTTATTTAGATTTGTATGCCGCCCCTCTCTGCAGACTCAGGATGGCTCACAACAAAGTGAAAAAACAATTTGCAACAAATCTAAATTTCTACTAAAAACATTTTAAAAACCCCATTTTCTAAACACACATACATACACACATACCATTCATAAATTGTATATGCCCGGGGGAGATGTCTCAGTTCCCCCATGCCTAACGACACAGGTGGGTCTTAAGGAGCTTACGAAAGGCAAGGAGAGTAGGGGCAGTTCTAATCTCCGGGGGGAGTTGGTTTCAGAGGGCCGGGGCTGCCACAGAGAAGGCTCTTCACCTGGGGCCCAGCCAACCGACATTGTTTAGTTGACGGGACCCGGAGAAGGCCCACTCTGTGGGACCTAATCGGTCGCTGGGATTCGTGCGGCAGCAGGCGGTCTCGGAGATATTCTGGTCCAGTGCCATGAAGGGCTTTAAAGGTCATAACCAACACTTTGAATTGTGACCGGAAATTGATCGGCAACCAATACAGACTGCGGAGTGTTGGTGAAACATGGGCATACCTAGGTAGGCCCATGACTGCTCTCGCAGCTGCATTCTGCACGATCTGAATTTTCCGAACACTTTTCAAAGGTAGCCCCATGTAGAAAGCATTACAGTAGTTGAACCTCGAGGTGATGAGGGCATGAGTGACTGTGAGCAGTGAGTCCCGGTCCAGATAGGGCCACAACTGGTGCACCAGGCGAACCTGGGAAAACGCCCCCCTCGCCACAGCTGAAAAATTGTCTGAAAAATTGTTATTTCATACACAGAGATTATACCAATGTGTCATTTTATGGCAGAATGGTAGGATATACAAGAAATAACCCAGCAAATCCATCCCTGACACACTCCTTTTCAGATTGGTCTTTTCTGCCTTTGTCTTTTTTTAACCAGTTTTTGTATGCCATCCAAACCCATTGTGATTTCTGTGTCTAAAAATCTGTGCCCCTGTGATTTAATAGCATATGGAATCCCCCCTCTCTCTTCCTCTTCAAAAATGGTAATTCTTTATCTCCCAAAGCTCTCGAAGAAGAATATAAATTCTGCAAAAATCTAAAAACAAAATTCACGAAGCAAGCTTTAATTTTGCCCTCTAATGGTGTGTGTTCTGTAAGAAGAAAGTGAATAATTAAGACAGCTTGGCCCGTTCCCACACTTTCTACTACCAATCCTCCTCTACCCCTTTTGAGCAGGAACAATGCAAACAAGGCTGTAATATATGAAGACAGCTATTTTAGAACAAAGCACCATGTAAAACAACCTTTTATATTTTTTTTGGAAAAGTGTGGGGGGGGGGAGAGAAGAGACCTTAAGGATTTGTTTATATTTGAATGCAAATGTGCGTCCAAAAGGAATAGCAGAAAAGGTGCAGTGTAGATCCTATAGAGTCCTTTTGAGTTTCCATAAAAGTGTACTGTGTGTTTGTGTGTCTGTTTGGTGCCCCTGCCTTGGGTAATTTCTCAACTATTATTCACCATTGTGAGAAGGCTGGCAGAAAAGAGAATAGCTCCAATTTTCACTCTAATGTGTTTGGCACACTTCCAGACGTTGAAAGGAACTGTTGTGTGTGTGTGTGTGTGTATTTGTGTCCCTGTGTGTATATATGTTTCCTACAAAAATGTGATTAGAAGCTATTAGAAGCTTTGTAAAAAGCAGGCATAATTTTCTATTTTCATTTTTTTTAATTCTGTAGTTGCATATAGTATCAGAGTATACATGGATCTGGTATATAAATGTTCTTTGTGTGTTTGCTACAAAAGTGCAATTAGAAGCTAAGGCCTATGTGCTTTGTAAACACCAGGATTCTTTTAAAAAGGCACAATTTTCTGTTTTCATTTTTAAAATTATGTAATTGCATATAGTAATTTGACCCCTATGACAATCATTAAGTGTTGTACCACATGATTCTTGACAAATGTATATTTTATTTTATGTACGTTGAGAGCATATGCACCAAGACAAATTCCTTGTGTGTCCAATCACACTTGGCCAATAAAAATTCTATTCTATTCTATTCTATTCTAACAGAGTATAAATGGATCTGGTATACAAGTGTGTGTGTGTGTGTGTGTGTGTGTGTGTGTGTGTGTGTGTACACGCATACACATATGCACAAAGAGAGAAGAATAAAATTAGCTGATAGCTATGTGAGCTCTTTGGCTTCATCTAGAAGACAATCATATGCTTCTTGCTTTCTGTTCATAGTTGTAATGATATCTTATGATTGGAAAAAAGATCTTATTAGTAAAGTCCAGTAACACGATAGAGCATTTGTCAGCCTCTACTAGTCTTGCTAACAACCATGGAACTTTATTGTTGAGTTACACTCCCTTGGATTTTATTTATTTATCGAGTTTATATATCCAATCACACTTGCATAACTCTGGGTGGTTTAAAAATAAAATTAGACAATTATATAAGAGCTGTAGTTAAAAAGAAAGTTAAAAACAGAATTCAAGCAGAGTTATAAAATAACAACTGAAAAGTTAAAAAGGGAGTGATTGAACAATGATTAAGAAATTATGTAATTATTTGTTACAAATTGAATTTAAAATTGGAAAAATGGCAACAAATACGGGAAATAAATTACAAACTAACCAAAATGTTTTACAGATAGCCTGTGTCAGCAGAAATATTATCAAACATGTTTAAAGACAAATCAGTAAAATGTTGGATATGTCAGCAAATACCAGGTTCTTATTATCATATGTAGTACATGTGTACAGAAGCAAGAAAATTTTGGATTAAGATACAAACATGTTAGTAAAAATGGTGAAAGAAAAGTCAGGTTTAAAAGCAGAAATCTTTCTTATAGGAATTTTATTAGAAAAATACAGAAAAGGAGACATATTTAATAATACATATATTAACAGCAGCTAGGATTATATTTATGCAAAATTGGAAAGCAGGAATCATTCCTGGAGATGAGCAGATAATAGAGAAAAATTTGGACTGTGCTGAAACGAACAGATTAAAAGATAAATAGGATTCATCATATTACAAGATTTGGAGGAAGTTTTATAGATGGTTAGAAAATGAATATAAATAAAAAGTTTGAATATACCGGTAAGTGAATAATATAACTCAAATGTGACACCGGAAAGAGAAGAGGGTATGGGAGGGAGGAAAATCTTAATTTTGAAGTATATTAATTGTTCTGCCGGCATGTCTCAACCACCCATAATTACAGGATAATTAGTCCAGGAAGACACACACCACACGATAAAAGGAAAACCCAAAAGTTTTTATAAACAGAAAAACAGAAACAGCTCCTTTTTTAAATGTCAAAGGGATTTTCTGGTACACAAGGCACAGGTTAAATACAGTCCAATTGCTCACCCAATAACTGGGAAATTGAGTCCAATTCTAAAGTCCAGAGAGTCCACACACAATCCTGAACAGCAAAAACCATGATCTTGACGAAACAATGAATCAGATAAACAGCCATGAGGCTAAAACACCAGGCTGCACTTTTATCTGTAGCACTAATTACAGCAGCCCCACCCAACCACAGGTGACCTCATTTTCTCTTGTAATAATCCTTCAGTTGTTGTCTCCTATGCATCACTCTATGCATGCGTGGATGTGTCATTAATTCTTGTTCAAAATCCAGGGATGACATAGATGACTGATCTCCTCCTGGGCTGTCTGCCAAACTCCTCTCTTCCCTGCTTTATTGGTCAGAGGAGACTTCGTCGGCAGATTCTATTGGGAGCAAAAAAGGCCTACGGCACGTGGATGTCTCCCCCACCTCCACCTCCACATTCCTTGGGGCAGGAGCTGGGCCAGAGCTAACCACAACAATTAATAGACCAATATATAAAGATAAAAAAAATACATATATGTGGAATAAAATATGAAAAATATAAGACTGTGTAAAATAATTCAATGTTGCTGGTAAACTATCCCAGAAAAATGAAGAAAGTACAGCAAAGGAAGGACAAAGGAAAGAGAGGAGTAAGAACAAGGAAGAAAGAAAGAGGAGGAGGAGGAAAGAATAGAAGACTAGAGAAGAAAGTTAGGAGAGAAAGCAGGAGGGAATGTAGGGAAGGGGAGAAGGAGAGAAGGAAGGGGGAGTAGGTTTAGAAAGAGAAAAGGGGAATATAAGAAGAAGGAAGGGCTGTATGAGGTAGGAAGGGAGGATGGTAAAAAAGCAAACTTGAAATTATAAAGCAGTAAGATAAATATGGAATATTTGTGTAAAAAAATTGTAAAAGAATGAAGTGAGAAATGAGATAATAGATAAGTAAAAATAGGTCTGTATGTGAATTAAAAAAAACCTTTTTTAATAAAGAAAAGTTTAAAAAGCAGAACCTTTTCAGTGCTCCTGTGATTGAACTCTGTTCTGTTCTGTGCTGCCTATGTTGGTCAGCAATCATTTAAAAAAGCATTTTTATCCCCAGAATCTATGTTTGAATTCCTTCAAAAACACCAAGTGAGCTATTTTGGAAAATAAAAATTTAAAATTAGTTGGAACTTCTATTTTGATTTAATAGTAGTACATAAATGTTTTGGATTGTGAGGTGCTGAAATAATTTTGAGGACGTATTTTTTGGTTGCATTTTTTTTATAGTAATAAGTTTCAAACATTATTTAAATGCATCAGTGTTAGACAATCGGCTGTGGAGCAGGTTGAACAACAAAAGAGCCAGAGATAAAAAGACCGCTGAAAAACTGAATATGTTTTTAGCTGTAGAAGATAGAGCCCAGATAGCTATAATGAATTAAAACTTGTATGAAGGCACTCTGAACAGAGTAAGAAGTAATAAAATAGTGAAAAGAGAAATAGTTTTTGAAATTGAACTGACAAGTTTAAGTTGAATGCATCATTGCTTCTAGCCACTATGCACATGGAAGCTGGAATTCAAAGGCAAAAATTGTTTAATGTTCAAGTCTATGTCAGCTCCTACTGACCAAAATACAGTTTTCAATAGAAGAGAATATTTGTAGCTCAGGTTGATCTGGTGCTATCTCAGCTTGGTTGTTTTCTTGCAGACATTTCATTATCCAAGAAGGTAACATAATCAGCACTGTTACTTACTTACTTACTTACTTACTTACTTACTTACTTACTTACTTACATAGCCGCTCCGAGTCCTCGGAGAGGGGTGGCATACAAATCAAATAAATTATTATTATTATTATTATTATTATTATTATTATTATTATTATTATTATTATTATTAATTTACTTACTTACTTACTTATTTATTTACTTATTTACTTACTTATTTATTTACTTACTTACTTACTTACTTACTTACTTACTTACTTACTTACTTACTTTCTTACTTACTTACTTACTTACTTACTTACTTACTTACCTACTTACTTACTTACATTTGTATGCCGCTCAACTCCCTAAGGGCTCTAGCCTACTCACAACAAAGAAGAACAAGACATACAGTATTTAAAAAATTCAGACATCTAAAAAAGAGAGACCATTTAAAAACAATTTAAAACTACAATAAGACCACACATCACTTACGGCCAGATCTTGATGAAAAATCATCTGATCATTGGCCCCAGGCCTGCCAGAAAAGCCAGGTCTTTACAGCTTTCTGGAAGGCCAATATTTATTTATTTTGTCCAATGCACAATAATACACAATGAAGGTTATAGAGGTTATACTTGAGTAAAATATATTAGAGGAAGAATAGAAGTGAAAATTTAGGAGTAGAATATAGAAACATAGAAGTCTGACGGCAGAAAAAGACCTCATGGTCCATCTAGTCTGCCCTTATACTATTTTCTGTATTTTATCTTAGGATGGATATATGTTTATCCCAGGCATGTTTAAATTCAGTTACTGTGGATTTATCTACCACATCTGCTGGAAGTTTGTTCCAAGGATCTACTACTCTTTCAGTAAAATAATATTTTCTCATGTTGCTTTTGATCTTTCCCCCAACTAACTTCAGATTGTGTCCCCTTGTTCTTGTGTTCACTTTCCTATTAAAAACACTTCCCTCCTGGACCTTATTTAACCCTTTAATATATTTAAATGTTTCGATCATGTCCCCCCTTTTCCTTCTGTCCTCCTGTTCTCTTATATCAATAAGAGAATAGAAGAGTAGTATAAGAAGAATAGTAGATACGATATATGACATATAGGAGAGACAATAGGACAGGAGGCACACTAGTGCACTTATGTACGCCCCTTACTGACCTCTTAGGAATCTGGAGAGGTCGACTGTGGATAAGGGTCTAAGGGTAAAATGTTGGGGATTAGGGGAAGATACTACAGAGTCCAGTAATGAGTTCCTCGCTTCAACAACTCAATTACTAAAGTCGTATTTTTGGAGCGGTTAATATTAAGCTTGTATCTGTTGTGTACTCTTGTGTTGTTGTGGTTGAAGCTGAAGTAGTCGTTGACAGGCAGGACATTGCAGCATATGATCTTGTGGGCAATATTTAGACCATGTTTAAGGTGTCGTAGTTGTAAGCTTTCTAGACCCAGGAAAGTGAGTCTAGTTTCGTAGGATATTCTGTTGTGGGTGGAGGAGTGAAGGGTAGGGGTAGTACAGATCTCAGGAGGTAGCTGGTTCCAGAGATCGAAAGCCATCACAGAGATGGTCCTACTCATGGCCCAATGCCGGCCGACACTGTTTAGCTGATGGGACCTGGAGAAGGCCAACTCTGTGGGCCTTTATTGGTCGCTGGGACCTATGTGGTAGAAGGCGGTCCCGAAGATAGTCTGGCTCTAAGCCATAGAAGGCTTTAAAGATAATGACCAACACCTTGAATTGTGCCCGGAGACTGATTGGGAACCAATAAAGCTCAAAGAGAGTTGGTGTGATGTGGATGTACCTAGCTGCACCCACAACAGCTCGCGTGGCTGTAATCTCCAAATGCTCTTCAGGAGTAGCCCCATGTGTTGCAATAGTAATAGTGTTCTTCAAAAATAGAATAAGTGCTCCAGTGAATGGCTGCAAAAAAAATTACTACCACACTGTGGGCAGGGCTTATTTTGTGTTTGTGGCTTGCCGTCCATGTGACCAGATGGAAGTGGCCAGGGGATGGCTTAAAGGTCATGTGACTGGCTTAAAGATGAGCAACTTGATGTCACTCACATCTGGGGTTTGGGTTAGGATTAGGATGCCTGGCTTCTCCTCGCCTCAAAGAGATACAATTTCCATCTCTATTTATTATTACTGAATATCCAAAACATACTATTTTATTCTATGTTTATATGCCATATGTGTACATACAAAGTATACACAAATATATACATTATTTACTATATAACAGCTGTTCTAAAATTATACAGCTCATTTACTGTGATAGGAAAAACATACCCAGAGCCTAGAAGGGGAGAAAAAGAAAAAAAATTCAAAATTTTTCTACCAGTTCTGCATACCTGACCATAACTGCAGGAGCCCATCACTGAGTGTTCCTTACTATTCTTAGAACTCTTTGAAATTTTCAATAAGCATGTGAAATAGAATGATATTTGTGCTTTCAAAAGGTTTACAGTCAAGATAATTGAGCAATGAAATATCTGCAAGGAAACAACCACACTCAGAGAGCACCAAGGATCTCAACCAGTGAAGGGCTACCAAATTTTTTACTATCACACTGTGGGCGTGGCATGGCTTCTTTCAACATCTTTCAGTGCAAATTGGGTGCTCTTGGATGGAGCTCCATTTTCACTACCACTGCGGGAAGTAGCCCATCCCTGATCTCAACCCAAAGGCAGATTTCTCTCTTTACCAGAGGTGTCAAACTCAAGTTGTCATCATGTATTGAATCAGGACTTTTGCCCCTTCACTAAACTGGGCATAGCCGTGGCCAACTTATGACACATCTGATCTACCGACCAGGAGTTTAACAGCCCTGCTCTTTACAATCTGTTTTAAGTTATGCACACTTTGCCATTATAACTGAGTCTATCTACCTTGGTCATTCTCCTCTTCCTTCTTTTTTCTCCAGCTTCAATCTTTTCAGAGTTGGTCTTAATATCTACTAAGTCAGATACTTTGAGCCTGATTGATGTGCATCTTTTAATAAAAGTATGAATCTCTCTTTAAGTTTCATGCCAGAATGTTGGAAAGTACCCAGTGTATTAGCAACAATTACATTATTAAGAAATAGAAGAACATGTTTTCCTCAAGAAGAATCAATCCATTTATTTGCAAAAAAAAAAAAAAAGTAATGTGTTCCTCACTATTCTTAGAACTCTTTGAAATTGTCAATAAGCATGTGAAATAGAATGATATTTGTGCTTTCAAAAGATTTACTGTCATGTTTTTTTGCCCAAGCTCCTGACTAAGCATAGAATTCATGATTCATGAATAAAAATCGTCTTGATAACTGCTTAAAAAATGGGGGGGGGGGGGGTAACAGAAAAGAAAAAAAATGGAAGCCTCCCACAAAGGGGGTATTCTGCCGCACGAATCCCAGCGACCGATTAGGTTCCACAGAGTTGGCCTTCTCCGGGTCAGGAGAAGAGCCTTCTCTGTGGTGGCCCCGAACCTCTGGAATCAATTCCCCTCGGAGATCAGGACCACCCTCACCCTCCTTGCCTTTTGCAAACTCCTAAAAACCCACCTTTGCAGTCAGGCATAGGGAAATTGATTCCCCTTGGCCACTCTATGGTTTGTTTGGGTTGCATGAATGTTTTTAATCAAGGGCTTTTTTAACTGTTCGGCTTAAAGAAATAAATAGATAGATAGATAGATAGATAGATAGATAGGTAGGTAGGTAGGTAGGTAGGTAGGTAGGTAAGTAAGTAAGTAAATAAGTAAGTAAGTAAATAAGTAAATAAACAAACAAACAAACAAATAAATAAATAAATAAATGTAAGACATTGAGTCTTCTAGAGCAGTGTTTTTCAACCAGTGTGCCGTGGCACACTAGTGTGCCGCGAGACATGGTCAGGTGTGCCGCGAAGCTCAGAGAGAAAGCAAGCAAGAGAGAAAGCAAGCAAGAGAGAAAGCAAGCAAGAGAGAAAGAAAGCAAGAGAGAAAGAAAGCAAGAGAGAAAGAAAGCAAGAGAGAAAGAAAGCAAGAGAGAAAGAAAGCAAGAGAGAAAGAAAGCAAGAGAGAGAGGGGGGGAGAGAGAGAGAGAAAGAGAACAAGACAGAGAGAAAGAAAGCAAGAGAGAGAGAGAACAAGAGAAAGAAAGCAAGAGAGAGAAAGAGAAGGGAGGGAAGGAGAGAGAGAGAAAGACATAGAGGGAGGGAGAGAGAAAGAAAGAGAGAAAGGAAGGAAGAGAAAGAAAGGAAGGAAGGGAGAGAAAGAGGGAGGGAGAAAAAATAGAGAGAAGGGGAGGAAGAGAGAGATAATTTTTTTGTCCAAACCTTTTTTAGCCGCCCCCCCATCGCCCCCCCCCCTCCCGCTCAATGTGCCCCAGGGTTTTGTAAATGTAAAAAATGTGCCGCGGCTCAAAAAAGGTCGAAAATCACTGTTCTAGAGATCTGTACTAGGAGCAAGAATAAGAGAACAGCGAACGCCAACCCTTTGCTGAATATTGAAGAGGTGATAAAAAAGAGTTTCAAAAGAATGAGGGGTCTGACTCTGTTCCTACTAATTCCATTCGGAGTCACTGTACAGGTAATCCTTGACTTATGACCTCAGCCATGATCAGAATTTCTGTTACTAAACAAGGCAGTTGTCAAATGAATTGTGTATGATTTTGCAAAACGTGCCATGATTGTTAAGCAAATCACAAAATCACTAAGTAAATCTGGCTATTCCTATTCATCTTGCTGGTTGTAAGCCAGCTGTGAAGGTGAAAATGACAAACACATGATTAGGAACATTGCAATAGTCATATGTTTGTTTGTTTGTTTGTTTGTTTATTTGTTTGTTGCTTTATATTTATATAAGAAAATTTGTATGACTGCAAAATTTGACTCTGGGCAGCTTACAAGGATAAAAGTCCAATGTTATGACGGTCATAAGTGCAAATTAGTAAATCATTTGTAATTGTAATTGGTCACTGTAATTGTGAAATGTTGCTAAATCAATGATTGTAAGTTACAGACTACCTATAAAAAGTATCCCACATTTTAATACATTTGTACAGAGGAGATTTGAGAAAAGAACTGGGCCCATTTCCTTGGGAAGATGAGTTAAAACAAATTATGAGATATTCATTAAGATAAGAGTATGGTGTTCTCATACAATCAGGCTCAGTTGTGAGATTTTTTCCAACCCTGTAATAAGTTTCCCCCCCTATGGATAGATTACTTTGGAGAACTCCAACAAATTAGACCATTTAGGCATATGCAATCAGTCTGGAAATTGTTCAAATGCATTAAAAAAGACAAATATACAAGTAGCGCAGAAACATAAATCTTAATTTATGCTGCTTTTAGATAAACATTAATGGTACATAAACTATCAAAGTTTTATTATTATTTCAGTCAAAAGGTGACTGATCTATTCAATCAAATAGATCCAAAGGTTTGTGTATCTAAATCAGTCTCTTTGAAACTTCTTAAATTGATCAAATGTTTTAATGTAATCCAGTCTGGTAAAATAAAATGGATGTTGATATACTTTAACAATGATACAGATGCTTTGAGATACATGAAATATACATGTTTGTTCTAGGTATAGAATTTACGGTAATAATTTCTAGGCCCAATAAAAATGTGTCATGCAACAGAATTAATCTACTTCTATTAATTCAGTAAGAAATTATTCTGAAAAGGAAGTGGAAGCTCAGGATTAGGGTCATTTTCTGCCCCACTTTCTGAAACAAGAAAATTGTCATACCCATTTTACAGAGAGGAAATTGAGGCTATACATTGTGGTTTGCTACTGTAAGCACCTTTTTAACATCTGATATTGCAGCTTGCTTATCTTTACCATCAAGAACTCAGGGCAAAAGGAAGGAAGTCAAAACAGGATTTTAAAAAAATCAATTTACTTTGTTTTAAAATAATAGCAGATGCATTAGCTGAGGCATAAACAGTTCTCATAGGAAAAAGGCAAAAAAAAAACTTATGCAAAAACATACTCTTTCAGCTCTTCTTTCAAATGTAAAGATTGCAAAGCAGGTCAAATTATATTTCTCATTCCCTTCAACTCATATGCTTCAACTCATCCTTTGGTATCCCAATATTTGCTGAACTATAATTCCCACATGACAAATATAATTGTTGGGTGCTGTATTTCAGGAACTTAATCATTCAAGCGTGGTCACTTCCATCCTAGTTCCCTCTAAGCTGAACAGTGAGCAATCGCTCACTTAAAAATCATCATCAACTCAGAGTTTTTCAAACCTGCCCAGAAGCCGATAGGGAAAGAGTGAGAGGGAAGGAGAGAGAGAGGAAGAGAGGAAGAGAGGAAGAGAGAGAAACATAGAAAAAAGAGAGGAAGGAAAAGAGAAAAAAAAAGAATGGGAGTAAGGAAGAGAGAAAGAAAATCAAAATCTAGTTTGAAACTAGCTCAACTATTTAAGTGGCATTTTGATATTGATAGAGTTGCCCTATTATGAGCTCACTGTTATAGACACACAGTACAGTATTTTATTTTGAAATTCTCTGAGGCAAAACAGGGTGGGTTTTTTGTTTGTTTGTTTGTTTGTTTGTTTATTTATTTATTTATTTATTATTTCTGTGCCGCCCAGTCCCAAAGGGACTGCCGCTCAGACACTATACTTTTCCGCCCACCCCCCCCCAAAAAAAATAGAGGGAACACTGACTTCCATCTAACATCTGCTTCTAAATGTTTTAATATTTTGTTCATTCATTTATTTACTTAAAGGTACTTTCTGAAGATTTGAGCTACAGCAGTAACAAGAAACATAGCCTGGTGATTGTAATTCTGAACAGAAGTACGTATGGAAAAAAGGGAGATTCCAGGCAGGTTTTCCCATATGAACAGATATTTAGTATAAACAGTTGTTCTTTTTGGTGGCAAAGTTCCCCTTTTTTTCTTCTCCTTCCCCTATATGGAAGGCCTTGTTTTCTGTTTTTTTAGAACACACTATGAATCTTTTAACCTCCATTATGTTTTGTTTAGCTACCTGGGATTCTTTGAAAAAATAATCTCATTTTCAAAGTAAAGCTAGAAAGTGAGTACCATAACTTTTCTCCCTTACATGCAGCCACAAATATATTTTCTTACAGCAGTGTTTCCCAAGCTTGGCAACTTGAAGATATTTGGACTTCAACTCCCAGAATTCCCCAGCCAGCAAATGCTGGCTGTGGAATTCTGGGTGTTGAAGTCCAGATATCTCCAAGTTGCCAAGTTTGGGAAACACTGTCTTACAGAATCCCTCCTTGTAATTGTCAAGTTATTGACGATTGTCCAATTAAAGTTTGTGTTTAAATGAGAATGTTGTGAGATCCCAGTTCCTATGATGAATTGGGTTTACTGTAAAGGTCACAAGCCAACATTGTTGTCCACAGTTTGCAACCATTTTTTAAAGGAAGTGGTTTTATACAACGGGGTTTCAGTTAACATTAGCATTTCTGCAGAAAAATGTAAGCACTGCCCCTTGCTAAGTTTCTGTGGTCCAACAACTACCTTTTTTGTGAGTGAAAATTCAAGGCAGCTCACCAGTAGGGCTGAGATGTAAAAGCTTCCACTAGCTACAGAAGTAGATAATAACAGAAATCAAAGGTTATATTTATTAGTCATTCTAACAGCACACATAGTTCAATCTTCCATGGATTTCCCCAATTTTCTTCTAAAACCATTTAACCAGTGACATTTAATGTGTCTCATTATAGCACATTTAATTTAAAAAATGCATATTGTGTGAAGAAACTGAAATTGTTTTAGTTCTGAAACTGAAAAAGAGAAATGTTGGAATAAAGGGGTAGTAGGGTATTTTGAACTAATCATGTCAAATAAGGATATTTGATATCTGAAGACTTATCAGTCACATTTTTGCATCATATGTAAACCATCATGTTTTGTGCACCCTAATATTCACACAATATGCATTTTTTAAATTCAATGCATGGGCAGAAGCCCATTATGGAATGTTAAAACAAGCCAAACTTTAGGAGGAAGTTCAGCTCAGACATGTTTTGTAAATCTTACCTCCCACTTTCTTGCTTTGAAAAGAAGAACATTCAGATGCTTTCAATCAGTGTTTCCCAACTTTAGCCATTTTAAGGTGTGTGATGTGCCGGTGTCTGGAAGCTGTTGGGGCCTGGATGGGTGTCAACAGACTCAAACTCAACCTGGATAAGACGGAGTGGCTGTGGGTTCTGCCTCCCAAGGACAATTCCATCTGTCCATCCATTGCCCTGGGGGGGATTACTGACCCCCTCGGAGAGGGTCCGCAACTTGGGCGTCCTCCTCGATCCACAGCTCACATTAGAGAACCTTCTTTCAGCTGTGGCGAGGGGGGCGTTTTGCCCAGGTTCGCCTGGTGCACCAGTTGCGGCCCTATCTGGACCGGGACTCATTGCTCACAGTCACTCATGCCTCATCACCTCGAGGTTCGACTACTGTAACGCTCTCTACATGGGGCTACCTTTGAAAAGTGTTTGGAAACTTCAGATCATGCAGAATGCAGCTGCGAGAGCAGTCATGGGCCTACCTAGGTATGCCCATGTTTCGCCATCACTCCGCAGTCTGCACTGGCTGCCGATCAATTTCCGGTCACAATTCAAAGTTTTGGTTATGACCTTTAAAGCCCTTCATGGCATTGGACCAGAATACCTCCGAGACCGCCTCCTGCCGCACGAATCCCAGCGACCGATTAGGTCCCACAGAGTGGGCCTTCTCCGGGTCCCGTCAACTAAACAATGTCGGTTGGCGGGCCCCAGGGGAAGAGCCTTCTCTGTGGCGGCCCCGACTCTCTGGAACCAACTCCCCCCGGAGATTAGAACAGCCCCTACTTTCCCTGCCTTCCGTAAACTTCTTAAAACCCACCTTTGCCGTCAGGCATGGGGGAACTGAAACATCTCCCCCGGGCATGTACAATTTATGTATGGTATGTTTGTGTGTATATTGGGGTTCTTTTTAAACTTTTTAAAATATTTAAATTTATGTATGGTATGTTTGTGTTAGTATATTGGGGTTCTTTTTAAACTTTTTAAAATATTTAAATTTATTTGGATTTGTTACGATTTGTTATGCCTTGTTGTGAGCCACCCCGAGTTCGCAGAGAGGGGCGGCATACAAATCTAAATAAATAAATAAATAAATAGATAGATAGATAGATAGATAGACAGACAGACAGACAGACAGACAGACAGACAGACAAACAAACAAACAAACAAACAAACAAACAAACTTCCAGAATATTACTTACTAGGATATTCTGGGACTTGAAGGCCACACATCTTAAAATGTTAGGTTTGGGAAACACTGTTCAGCTGCCTCAGCAATAGTGAAAACGTTGATGCGAGTTATATTTCAGAAAGATCTGAAGTAGCATAGTTCCTTCACTATATTTTGAGTTTCTGCTTTAACTTGATCATCCCTCTTTCTTAACTTTTAGTCATCCTTGTCCCAATTTTATTCTTTATTCCTAGTGGCTAGTGACCTGGATTTCCTTTTCTTTCTTAGCAGGTATTTTTAGGCTGATATAGAAGACTCTCTTTTTTTAGAATTAATCTTCTGGAAATTTTGAAAAGTATTTGGCTCCTCGTTAATGTTTGAGTATTTCCAACAGTTTCTAGGTTGAATGGGTTCACTAAATTATTGAAAGAAATCCTTGAATGTCCTCCATGAAGTCAAGTTAAAGAAATGAATAATGTACATATTTATAGGAAACAAAATTCAACGGGGGAATGTTTTACAGTATATAGCAGGCTAGAATTCTGGCCAGTTTCTTGGTGTGTAGTGGCTGGTTTGTTCTGTGGAGAAAAGTAAACATACCAGTCTTGCTAAAGGTTCATTTTAATTCTTTATAATACGTTGCTCTCCCTCCTTGTGAAAAGGACTCATTTATCCTGGCCTTTGGAGATTCAAAAATACAGTATTTCATATGTGATTTTTTTTTCTTCTTCTTCTCCATAATTAATCATTTATTCTTCCACTGCAGTACAAGTAAGATGTCATTTATGATTGGTTTATTCATTTTCTCCACCAGAATAGCAAGTGAAGCTTTGGGTAATTAAAGGAATGTATTAGGTTACAGGGTTTAGATACAAATAGGAGTTGGAGCAAATGTCTGCAGTTCCACTACACTGCTCAAAAAAATAAAGGGAACACTCAAATAACACATCCTAGATCTGAACGAAGGAAATATTCTCATTTAATATTTTGAACAATACTTTGTTCTGTACAAAATTCAATGTGCTGACAACAAAATGAATTTGATTGTCAATCAGTATTGCTTCTTTAGGGGACAGTTTGATTTCACAGAAGTTTGATTTACTCGGAGTTATATTCTGTTGTTTAAGTGTTCCCTTTATTATTATTTTTTTCAGTAGTATGTATTTTCTGAATGATCAAGCCAACTAAGCTCTTTGTCAACAGATCGAACGATAAACCCATGGCAGTAAAGTGATAATAACACTCAAAAAGAATCACCATTGTTGTGGAAAGATCCACTTCAAGGGCACAAAAGAAAAATAATTGTGCAGAGAAGAATTTCTTCGTTATTAATAGTTCAATTCAAAACTGAATTATTATCTTGCTGGCCTAGAAAGCAAGGGGAAGAGGGCTGAAATGTCAAGATCGCAGTTGTGACTGTGTAATGTGATTGTGTAATGGGACCCCTTGTTTTGTTTTGATAGAGTAATAGAATAACAGAGTTGGGAGGGACCTTGGGAGGTCTCCTATTCCACCCCATCCTTAAGCAAGTAATCTGTACCATCTCAAGTGGCTGTCCATTCTTTAAAAATTCCAGTATTGGAGAACCTACAACTTCTAGGGGTTTTAGTGGAAGTCATTCCACCGATTAATTGTTCTGTCAGAAATTGCTTCCTTGGTTCTAGGTTGATTCTCTCTTTTTAAACTCTTCAAATCCTCTTCTATGACTCTGTAAAATCTTTTTCAGTTAATTCAGATCATCACCAACTATTCCCAGATTCCCCATAATGGTGGTTAATAACCCATTCACATATCCTTTCCACCTTATCCTGAAGATACCCCAATCCCCAGTTATCCTTTTCATAAGACATGTTACCCTCTATCATTGTCAGCCCACTGCTGACAGCAATTTCACTGGTATTGTAACTTCAGTCACTAAAGAAATGATTGTTAAGTCGAGGATTAGCTGTACTACAAAAGCCTGAGATTCTCCACCAGCTCAGATGTGGACCAACAAAAAGAAGAGACAAGGATTAGGGCTGTATGTGTAGTAAATATGTGAAATATGTGTTGCAAAATGTGCTTATAAGTCTACATTTCATGAGGGTTTATATATGCATACCTACATATGTATGTATAATCTTTCTTCCTTTTTTATTATCAGCAAAAAGACGTCACACATACACACACACGTTATATATATATATATATATATATATATATATATATATATATATATATATATATATATATATATATATATATAAAAACATGTTTATTTTTATGTGAAAGGACCGCCCTTTACTTGCAGTGCCGCTGCGGCGTCCTTTTTCGTAAAAATAACAATGTTTATTTTTACGTGAAGACCTCCCTTTGAAGGAGCTGGGGAATCCCTCCCATGAAGAGATTCTGGAGTCGGAGCTTTGACGTCACCGGCAGGTTGCTAAGGACACCAAGCTGATCACTTCCGAACATGACTCCAAACTTTGCCCGAAGTTTCAAAAAATGTTGTGTTCGTGTTCGGCACACTGAGCACCGCAAAATTCGGTACGGACCCGAATTGTGCGAGTTCAGTTCACCCATCACTAGATCTGAGGCAAAGGGGACAAAGAGTGGCCTCCCAGTGTTACTGATTCTTTACTTGTAAGAATGTCAAACCCACATAACTAATAGCAAGGGATGCTGACTGCTGGCGTTCAGCAAATATGTATAGTGGCACAATTCAAAGTATGCTATATAAAAGAGGTGATCACTCTTTATTTGCCCCAATGGTTCCATCTATCAGCTGTACATCAGCTTTGGCATGACTGTATTGTTTGAGACGTGTTAAACCTGAACCAAGAAACTCTGCTTTAAGATCAGCCACTCAAAATGTGATACAAGATTCCTCAGGATAGCTACCTTAGTAGCAACTGTTCCATTTTACTTCCTGCACTGTATTTAATCTCAATTCACTGCATTAATACCAACGTATTGAACATCTGCATTTTCTTTCTGTTCCTTTTCCTTATGTGTTGTACCTCTGCAGACCAGAAGTCTGTGGCATGCGCAGTAAAATCTATCCCAACATTTATAATAGTCTGAATTGTCTTTGTTTTTTAATTCATATGTTAATTTATCCATTTCAGCGCACACTGTTATTTTTTTTTCAATTACCTCTTCTTCTTCTTCTTCTCACTCTAGGGAGATTTAATTCTCAAAGGTAAAACTTTATAGAATAGAGTTTTATATTATTTAATAAAATTTGAACTTTACTGAAACTGGAGAATCAAAACCAGTTCTGGTTTTCTCACACAAATGCTTGCTTAGTTAAACAATAGTGTCCATTTCTCGTAATCTCTAGAAGATCACATCATTCAACTCTGAGATGTACTTTTGTTATGGGAACAGTCCACAGGTGGGTTTCTCCCAGTTCACACCAGTTCTCATAACCAGTAGTAAACTGGCGGTGATGCCACACATCTAATTCTGTTGGTGTCAACAAAACTGCCTCACAGTGCACTATAGCTTAGTTTAATGATCATTTTGCAAGTGTTTAATTTACAATTACATGGCTTAGGGCTGGATTACATATGGGATTGCTTTCTGCCTCATACCTTCCAGCAGCTGGTTAGGGCCCACAGAGTTGGTCTCCTCTAGAGCTCCCTTTGACTGTTGGGACCACATAGAAGGGCCTTCCCTGTGGTGGCCCCAGCTCTATGGAATCAACTACCCCCAGATATATACACCTTTCTGGCCTTCTGAAAGGCCATGAAAACTTGGCTTTGCCGGCAGGGTGGGGGCCAGTGAATTATGCCATCTAGACCCGGCTGAATGGATGTGAATGCTTTAGTATTAAGGGTTTTAAAATGTGTTTTACTTTTTATTTATTGTTGTTTGCCACCCAGAGTCTGGAAGGAGTTGGACTGCTTATAAATCACAAAAACTAACTAACAAACAAATCTAATGCATTTGTTTATGATCTCTACAAAAACTGAGCCAAAGTCTTGTGGTGCTCATCTTTATGACCATTATGATCATGACACTATAATTGTGAGGCTCAATCACAATCATAATTGAAATCATTAGGACTATTTGTGTTAGCCTCCAGATAGAGAATATAATTCTCAGGATATCAATCTTATAAGGTAAATTAGATTGGGACACAGTGATTGAACTTTCACTGCTGAAACTGAAGTTAAACCTAGGTCAAACATCAAAATCATTATATCATATGTGAAGACATCAGTCAAACACATTAAATTTATTTAAAGCTCACAGATTTGCCTGTATTATGCTCCTTGTGTTCAATTTTCCCCAATAGAAGGAGGCAAGACTGGATCAGAAAGAAACAACAATCAAATTCTAATTAAACTCAGGCCTGCTCATTCCTTCAATAGCAATAACCATCCAGTGCACAAATTGAGCTACATTTATAGGATAAGTGACTACAAACAGATTACCCTTCTGATCACATAGTTATAACTCATTACAAATCAATAGGGTGCTAAATTAAAACCAGCTCATTTATATCTGACAGATTATGTCCTAGGACAAAGAGAGGCAATATTAATCCCCTCTGGCTATAATAATAATCAACAAATGCTGATGCTTTTTCCCCCCCTTCCAGATCATAAATTGCTGTGACATGAACTAAAATTCCAGAGAAACGTGGCTTGAATAGCAGACAGAAGCTGTTATTTCTAATGATATCTTAAGTAGAATGGAGAAAGAAATTTGCTGAATTAAAAAAAAAATCATGCTGCTGATGAAACTACTGAATGGTGAGGTGTACGTGCACACTTCCACAAAGAAACAGACACATATAACACTTCGAATCAGCTGCTTTTGAAATTGAGAAACTTCCTTCCCTAGAACTGTAAAAAAGTAGAGTCAATAAGACAATACGACATCTCCAGCATAATTGATCAGATGACTTTTATGCCTTAGGCATACTATGACCCCGCTCTTATTTTTAACTGAGTAAGTGGGCCTCCTTAACATCTCTCTAAAACAGGGAATTCAAATGCTGCGACCTCCCCTCTACCACTCCTCACATGTAAAAGCATGCTAATGTATTACGTTCAAATAGTTCTTGCATAAAGTTGAATATTTTAATATGTGGACAATATCCCTAGGATAGAAACGAATCCTTATTCCAGGAAATTTTGATTTTTCATTTATATCCTTCGAGAGAAATGCATTGGTTCATTGTTTATTTATTGGTCTTGCTTCTAACTCCCAAAGCTTCTACAAAGCTGTAATTCTACAAAAGCATAGACCATTACATTAGGAAACAAACCATTACATAGGAAATCTCACCCCTTTCGTAAGAGGTCTGTGATCTTGATTCTTCCTGTTAATGCAGCTTAGAACCGTATGTGACTCTTTCAGATTATTCTAACATATTATATCATTTTCACTTTCTCTCTGTTATTGCTGACTCTTCTCAAAAGAGAGTTATGATTCAGGACTTCTCACAACTTTCTATTTCTGTCACAGCTTAAAGGCTTGGATGAAAATTCTTCACTGCATAAGTCTCCAGGAATGGTTCGAAAGTAAATTTGGACAATTACTCAGTAGATTGACTCATTTATCCAAAGGAAAGTGATACTATTGCTCTTTAAACATCATTTGTCCTCATCCATCTCTAGCTTTCTGCAGCTTTGAGAAGCAAAAACAAAGACTTATAGAGTTGATCATAAATGATGGAAAGACTCTTATGATCCACCTGCTCCTATTTGCTATATTACAGTCAACCTTGCCTAATTGCTATCATCTGCTGGATGAGTCAAAGCATTTTTTTTCCAATCTGTCATCTGTTCTTGAGTCCATGTCCCAAAGGAACTCCTTAGATTTCTTCATTTGCTTTCATCTGGTGACTCAGGCTCTTTTCAAGACGATAAATTGGCACAGAAGTTGAATATGCTCTCGGTTTCCTTACAAAATTGTAATACGTTGGTCTTTTCATTCGTAGTTTTCAATCCTCCCCCCCCCCGTGTTGTTGAGATTTTAATTGTCAAAATGATCTTGTCATCTTCTGCTATGTGATCCCTTTGCCTCTTACCTTCCCTATTTCCTAAACTCTTATCTGTTATGAGTCAACTTGCGGACTGTTTCTAAGCACTAAAAAGTTCTCCAAGGATGTCTAAATTAATGCTCATTTATTCCCCGGAATCCTTAGTATGTGCTTAGCACTCATAATCAGGAATCACATGTCTTGTTAGATTATGTGTTCCCTCTTTGCAACTCCAGAAACATATTTTTAGTTCTTCAACATGTCTGAAATTCCCTTTGCATTATTACACAGTATTAGTTTAGTTAGGTTCTAGCAATTTCTTGGCTGGACTACAGCTGCAATGATCTATCTGTCATATCTATGAGAAGGTTTTCCCTTGTCTTCCATTTGTTTTCATCCTAGTTCAAAACCTGTTCGCTTAGCTACCTAGCCTGAGGTGGGGGGGCGACCCAGGAAAGAGAGCACAGGAAACCTGAAGCAAATTGTCACCCCAGCGAGTGACACTGGTAAGGTTGTAAGTCAAGGACTTAACACTTCACTTGAATGATGATGATCATCCAAGCCACGCCCACCCAGGCACATGGCCGGCAAGCCACTCCTATACAGTCACATGACCATTAAGCCACACCCACAAAATAAGCCATACCCACAGTGTGGCAGTGAAAATTTTGGCTGCCCATTACTGATTATACCCCCTTGTTCTTGTGTTCACTTTCCTATTAAAAACAGTTCCCTCCTGAACCTTATTTAACCCTTTAACATATTTAAATGTTTCGATCATGTTCCCCCCTTTCCCTTCTGTCTTCCAGACTATACAGATTGAGTTCATTAAGTCTTTCCTGATAGGTTTTATGCTTAAGACCTTCCACCATTTTTGTAGCCCGTCTTTGGACCCATTCAATTTTATCAATATATTTTTGTAAGTGAGCTCTCCAGAACTGAACACATTATTCCATATGTAGTCTCACCAGCACTCTATACAGCGGGATGACAATCTCCCTCTTCCTGCTTGTTATACCTCTAGCTATGCAGCCAAGCATTCCACTTGCTTTCCCTATTGCCTGACTGCACTGTTCACCCATTTTGAGACTGTCAGAAATCACTACCCCTAAATCCTTCTCTTTTACCAGTATCATGTATATAAATATCATTATATTTTTGTATAGTACCAATACGTACTTGACAAAACAAACAAACAAATAAATAAATAATAAAAGAAAAAAATGACCTTAGTAATTCCTACCAAATCTTTTCCCAGAGACCAGCTGAAGTTATCCATAGAATTGTTCTCTTCTACTCTAATCACAGTTCTCTACAGGAAATAGCCCTAAAATAGCTCATGTTTTCTTTCTGTTATATATTTACATTTCTGTGGAACCAAGAGTTCCACTGACATATTGCTATTCTGATGTCCCTCCCATCCCCCCCTCTGCTTTTCAAAATTCTTGAAGTGCCTCCCAATTTGCTTCAGATCCCCTCAGGTTTTAATCATGAAAAACATGTGGGCTGTTGCAAAAGCAATTTTTCTGTTTCAACAAGAACAATTGTAACAACAATAAAAAGAAGATTCATCACAAATATCTGAGAATATGCCTCTTAGTACAGAGATTAGCTCAATGTCTGAATGCTTGTTTACAGCTTGGAAAACACTGAATATTGTTAAATATTTCCTACTTTAAAATCTGAGCCATGCTTCCAGGCAGCAATTGGAGAGTTCATCTCATGTTAGCTCTTCATTTATTCCTGTCTCTCAGATGCCTTTCTTCTGAAACTGCTACTAACTGAATAAGTCCATTATTTCATTCTTGAAAATCACTTTCCATTTCCTCAGTTCGTCACATCTTGAAACCATAAGTAGCTCAAGATCAGAGAGGCCAGAGGGGAATTATATCGTATGAGAAATGTTTAATGTGCTGCACTAAATTACAAGGATGGAATTGTGTAGAATTTAAGTTATAAAGGAGATGGGAAATGATAATATTTTTACACTTTGCTTTACTAATGATACAGTGTTTTATTGCCTGTGGTGAAATGTATTTATCATTGCAACATTTAGCTGGGTTGAGAATTCATAATTCAGGCAGCTTGTTATACTGGGCTTTTCCAGGTACATGTTCACATTTCCTCAGAATAGTAAAAATATTAGACATTTCGGTGTTTTAGATGGAGCAATGCCCATGTTCATAGGCATAGGGCAAGGCTCAATTTATATACATTTACTCTTACATGTATTAACTTAAAATAGCAATAAGATGCCCTTTTGCAGAAAACCTCCAAAAGTAGCTCTATGAAAAAGCTACAGCCAAGAATATTAAGACAACATGCCAAAGGAAAAAAACCCACAATGGATTAATTAAAAGAAATATTAATGAGACAAAAATTGCCTGTTCAAGAATCTTGAAAAAGTTCCTGATTCAAAAATCCTTATGAAAAGAAAATAATTTGAGTATTGGAACAATCCCCCACAAAAAAATTACATCCTGAATAGTGGTGTCCATTATCTTCTCATTTATTTATGCCAGTGACATCCAATGCAAGATATCATTAGAGGAGCTCTATTGGTTGATATATTTATGCAAATATTATGCATATATTTAAGGGGTGTATGAGGTTCAAATGACAGCAGCAGAAAGGGCTTCGTTCAATTTTAATGTTGCCATTGGAGATGACCTGATTTCATTCTTTGTTGATTTTCTTGTTGTCAAAAGGTGTAGGTGGAATGAGACTAATGAACATAATCAGTGGTCTTCTTAGAAACTAGAATTGTTTGCAATCTGGAGGTAGCTTTCTTGCAATCTGGAGGTAGCCTTCTGGTTTAGGACTTGAGGTTTGCCAAGAAAACAAAGTGAAAGTCGTGATGAACTAAATAATCTGGAGGTTATCCTGGACTCAGGACAAGCTTTGCAAAACAGTGGGTCATACATCAGGTAACCACTCTCCTGGCCCAACAAGAGATGCTCATAGCCACCCATGCCCAAGTTGCCTTCCATCTTGATTACTGCAATACACTTTACATGGGCTGCCCTTGAAAAGTATCCAGAAAAGCAATACCACTTAGACGTATATAATACCTCACAGTGCTTTATAGACATCTCTCACAGTTTACAGAGTAAGCATATTTCCCTAAACAATCTGGTTCTCATTTTACTGACCTTGGAAGTATTTCAGAAGCACTAATTGGTTTTAAATGTAGTGATCTCCATGGCAAGTCTATATTTGCACCATTCATGTGAGAGTCGCATTAGCTGTCAACTTGCTTCCAGATCCAATTCAAGGTGCTGGTTGCCATTTTGAAAGCCCTATATAATTGGAGCCACATTATTTAGACATCTTTTCTCATTTACATCTATCCAATTCATCACGGTGGGAAGACAGGACATATAATAGCTCCTTCTATTAAGAAAGTATGCCAAGTACACCAAGAAGAAAAATCTTTGTGATAGCATCTTCCCTTTGGAATATCCTCCCTGTGGAGATGAGGTTGACTGCCACCTTGATAATTTTTTGAAAGACCTTAAAGACATGTTTTTGTCATTTGTGTTTTTGTTTCTGGGAGCTACCAGAGTGAGTGATATTGCCTACCTGGACTTCAGCAAAGCCTTTGATACGGTTCCACATAAAGAGCTGATAGATAAATTAGTGAAGACTGGACTTAATCCCTGGATACTTCAGTAGAT
Source organism: Erythrolamprus reginae (assembly GCF_031021105.1). Lineage (NCBI taxonomy): Eukaryota > Metazoa > Chordata > Lepidosauria > Squamata > Dipsadidae > Erythrolamprus > Erythrolamprus reginae. The sequence continues at coordinate 17,176,264 of NC_091963.1, read as the reverse complement.
TTGCAGCTGGCTGAAGCGTAGACATCAGAGAGTTATTGTTAATGGCAAGTATTCTGAATAGAGACAGGTTACAAGCGGTGTGCCACAAGGGTCTGTTCTGGGTCCTATTCTTTTTAATACGTTTGTGAGTGACATAGGGGAAGGTTTGGTAGGGAAGGTTTGCCTATTTGCCGATGACTCTAAAGTATGCAATAGGGTTGATATTCCTGGAGGCGTCTGTAATATGGTAAATGGTTTAGCTTTACTAGATAAATGGTCAAAGCAATGGAAACTGCAGTTTAATGTTTCCAAATGTAAAATAATGCACTTGGGGAAAAGGAATCCTCAATCTGAGTATTGTATTGGCAATTCTGTGTTAGCAAAAACTTCAGAAGAAAAGGATTTAGGGGTAGTGATTTCTGACAGTCTCAAAATGGGTGAACAGTGCAGTCAGGCGGTAGGGAAAGCAAGTAGGATGCTTGGCTGCATAGCTAGAGGTATAACAAGCAGGAAGAGGGAGATTATGGTCCCGCTATATAGAGTGCTGGTGAGACCTCATTTGGAATACTGTGTTCAGTTCTGGAGACCTCACCTACAAAAAGATATTGACAAAATTGAACGGGTCCAAAGACAGGCTACAAGAATGGTGGAAGGTTTTAAGCATAAAACGTATCAGGAAAGACTTAATGAACTCAATCTGTATAGTCTGGAGGACAGAAAGGAAAGGGGGGACATGATCAAAACATTTAAATATGTTAAAGGGTTAAATAAGGTCCAGGAGGGAAGTGTTTTTAATAGGAAAGTGAACACAAGTACAAGGGGACACAATCTGAAGTTAGTTGGGGGAAAGATCAAAAGCAACGTGAGAAAATATTATTTCACTGAAAGAGTAGTAGATCCTTGGAACAAACTTCCAGCAGACGTGGTTGATAAATCCACAGTAACTGAATTTAAACATGCCTGGGATAAACATATATCCATCCTAAGATAAAATACAGAAAATAGTATAAGGGCAGACTAGATGGACCATGAGGTCTTTTTCTGCCATCAGTCTTCTATGTTTCTATGTGATGTCAGGGAATTTTGCAGCCAGTGTCCAGATGAAGCCAGGGCTGCTGATATAAACTTGTAGTTTTATATAAATAAACATATTTTACATCAATATATACTGCAAACTAGATAGTCAGGCAAACAGAAGCATCATGAGGTAAATTGCGGGAAGAAAAAGGCGGGAAAAAAGGGAACTCCCCCTTTACACCCATAGCAACCAATCACAGGTCATATTGTGTCACACAGGAGCCAGTATTCTGCAGCCAATCAACCACAGCTGTGTGTTCTGGCTCACTACACAACCCCTCTGCTCCAGCTATTAAATTTAAATATCGTAACAGTATGTTGGATAGCCGTATAAATTTTCTAAAAAAAAATAAATAGTAATGGGCAAGCAAAACCACTATCAATCCTTGAAGTGCGAAATACCCAAAGCTTTCTGTTTCATCTGCACTTAGTAGCTTGCCGAGCATGTTTTCCATCCTACAATATTTCCATCCTCTTCTCTACTTCAATTATTCATTTCAACAGAATCATAAATGTTGTACTATGACCTGGAGACCTCCAAGCCAAACAGTACAGTAATCAGTCGTCTTGTTGACCTGTCCTGACAACCTATTACCGCTGGATTGTTCATCAGAGAAATGTGTGATCTGAACAAGAGCAGGATTGTTTGGAGAATGGATGGGAGATGAAGCAAGAATTCTACATGCAAAAACTGAAAAATATGGGGTGGGGGAAGCAGGTGTGTACTGCTGGGACTGGCAAAGGAAACGAGAAACAAGTCAGAAATAGGAAAACTTTGTCATTGGCAGCACATTTTGTTTTAATGCTGGGATGCTGTTCTTAAAAGAGATAATTAGGGAGTGAATTGTGCTTTCAAAAGATAAGACAGCATTTTTGCAATTGTCCCAAAGGTGTTTTTTTTCAAAAGGCAACTGAACTTTTTTTTTGTTTTTTCTTGAAGACATTTCACTTCTTATCTAAGAAGCTTCTTCAGTTCTGATGGAATGGTGAGAATGGAAGAAATTATATTCTATGCTGAAACATCTTTCCTGGAGAAATGTCTTCAAGGGCAAAACAAAAAAAGTCCAGTTGCCTTTTGAAAAAGCACCTCTGGGACAATCATGATCTGGATGTCTGAGAATGTCCATACACTTTTTCCCAGTTAAGTGCCAGGAACAAGACATATCAAGATCCTTCTCCATTATTTCTGGTCAGTGTTTCTCAACCTTGGCAACTGGAAGATGTGGATGGCTGGGGAATTTGGAAGTTGAAGTCCACACTTCTTCAAGTTGTCAAACGTGAGAAATGTTGTTCTAAATCCATAGGTCACCTCAATGAAACCACCATAATAAATTAGAAGTTATGGCAGGATATTCTAAGAAGGGGAAGTGATAGTATTTTAAAAGTGTCTTTGCATGTGGAAAGAAATGGTGAACCTTAACCATATAAAGCAAAGGACATATTAAATCAACGAGAAATGGATTAATGTGCTGAATATGTTTTTTAGGATTGTGCGCCTTCTGCCGCACGAATCCCAGCGACCGGTTAGGTCCCACAGAGTTGGCCTTCTCCGGGTCCCGTTGACTAAACAATGTCGTTTGGTGGGACCCAGGGGAAGAGCTTTCTCTGTGGCGGCCCCAACCCTCTGGAACCAGCTCCCCCCAGATATCAGAGTTGCCCCCACCCTCCTTGCCTTTCGCAAGCTCCTTAAACCCACCTCGGTCATCGGACATGGGGGAATTTAAATTTTCCCTTCCCCCTAGGCTTATAGAATGTATACATGGTATGCTTGTATGTATGAGTGGTTCTTTAAATTGGGGTTTTTAAGATTATTTTAATATTAGATTTGTTTACATTGTCTTTTTTATTGTTGTTAGCCGCCCCGAGTCTTCGGAGAGGGTCGGCATACAAATCTAATAAATGAATGAATGAATGAATGAATGAATAAATAAATAAATAAATAAATAAATAAATAAATAAATATTGTAGCCATCCTACTGGTATCTGGTCTTGTGAGATAGATCCAACAATTGCTGTTAAATTGACTTTATTGTGTTAGCTTCTTCTACTTTTTGGTATAGAATGATCATTTCAATATACCATAATATCAAAATGTTCCAGCCCAATTCATTACTTTTCCCAGCTTACTGGTAGGCAGTAATGTGACACTACCATCAGAATTGCCCCCAAATGAGAGATGTGTCAAAATATACTGTTGTATAAATGAATTTGTCATTACTTTGTTGCTTGATTTATTATTATAGACTATACTCTTACAATTAAGGACCACCTTGATTATTTAATCCAATAAAAGTGAGATTTGCTATGAGACATAGTCATTTCTACAGCCATGAAATGGTATAAAAATATTTGGTTTCCCCAATAGTATTAAACAGAAATTAGAAAGATTTCCATATAAAGTAGTACACAATATGTCAAATTGGCATGGCAAATTCAGCATGGCCAGCTCACATTGGCCAACTCATATTGGCCAACTCATCATGGGCCAACTTGCCATAGCCAACTTACCATGGGACAACTTGCCGTGGGACAATAATTCTATTCAAATATTTAAAATATTATTTTAATGTCATTCACATATTATTTTGCCCCTCCTTTTGCATCATTTCTTTAATTATTCTATTCCTCCATTCCTTTAATGTTAGTGTAACTCTTGACCCATGGAAAAATAGCCCCATCGCAAGTTGGCCATGGTGAGTTGTCTCGCAACAAGTTGGTTCTGGTGAGTTGGCCATGACTAATTGGCCACATTGAGCTGGCTGCACCGAATTGTCCTAGACCCTATGTCACATATCCTAGATTGCATGTCTTGGAAAAATATATTTATGAATTCCAGAAGGGCAGCATAAAAATTGAATAAATAAATAATAAATAAATGATCATAAAGCCATGCCCACCATTATTATTATTGTTGTTGTTGTTGTTGTTGTTGTTGTTGTTGTTGTTGCTGCTGCTGTTGCTGTTGTTATTAATTAGATTTGTATGCTGCCTTTCTCCAAAGACTCATGGTGGCACATGACCATCAAGCCACACCCACAAAATAAGCCATGTCTACAGAGTAGTAGTAAAAAAAATGGAAGCCCTTCAATTCATTGTAACCTGGTTTGCTTTCTAGCGCTTTGGAAAATAGGTGCTAACTTGTGGAAAGTTGGCCCATGTTATAGTTAGGATTTTACTTCTAGACCTGCTTCTGAACTAGAAGTTACTACAGGGTTTTCCCAGTTGGCAATTTTAGGATTTATGGACTTCAATTCCCAGGATTCCCCTGCCACAAAACTCTACTTAAAATAACTGCAACCAAGCCAAGGAAGACCTTGTCAACTGATCATGGTTTTCCTGTTACAGTAACATCATCCCTAACTTCATTGTTTCTTGTGTAACTTTTCATTTCCATAGACAGTGGGAAATTTTTTGAAGATCAGTAAACTGTAGGATCTGACTGATCCTTAACTCATGTATAACCTGCTAAGACTAATCTAATCAATTTGTCAGATAATACTTGAATGACTTCTTTGAAAAAGAAGGCATAATGTTATAAAGGTTGAATGTTTCTCTGCAGCCTTACATTCCTTGTCCTTCAAGAAGATTCACAGCCAAGCAGAAGAACGGTTGACAAATTGATTTATCTTCAGCAAGTCCTTCACTCAGCCAAGCCTCCCACTCACTCCAAGCCCAGCTGCTTCCTAGAGGAATGATGCTATTTCATTTAGTTTACATTTTTGGGTGGATAACTATTGAGAAAGTAAATAAACATAGCAGCAGCCAAACAGCTACTCAAATAACAGGGTTTCTTTCCCCTTTTCAAACAACAACAAAAAAGGCAATTCCCAAAAGAAAACTCTTTTCTTTACTTGCCACTCAAAGAACGGAGAGGTACAATTTGATTTCTTGCTGCACAAACTGTCAGGGAGGTATCATTTAATTTCTTGCACAAACTGGCAGAAATATTATTGTTATGCATTTGGTGGAATAGAAAACCAGAAAGCTTATCACATATAAACCATGTTATCATTTCAAATTGAAAATGTTTGACTGTAGGAAGAAAAAAAAGTAGTTGCATCATGAACTTGTTTTTTCACACACATCCTAGTTAGCCTTTTTCAACTGTCCTCTTACTTCAAAGAAGTTAATGTAGGGCATCCCCCATGGCTAGCTAGGGAATGCTGGGAGTTGACACCCAGATATCTTGATGCTGTTAAGATTGTGAAACACTGGCCTCACCTTGGATTTTCCTAAGTGGGATGGCACTTCTTTCATTGTACCAGG